>NC_054536.1:27714511-28017011 GCF_017654505.1 Polyodon spathula
CATGTGCACTATCTCTGCCCTTCTTTTGCAAATTTATGCAGGAACGCCCATAATTACATGATCATCTAAACTTGAGCTGCAAAGTAAAACTGTTGCGGCAAAGCATTCCCTAAAAAGTCGCAAATAGCATTACGATTGTTAGTACATTTCACCCAAGACTTAATACTCATTTGCAACTGGTTTGCGACTATTGCAAAAGGTACAACACCTTAGTACATCTACCCCTAAGTATTTTTTTATTATTATGTATTCTGCTGAGAGATACATGTGTAAAAACATGACCCGAGGGACCTTATAATAGTTACTGAAAGTTTTGTTGAAAAATATTGATGTTTGGGCAAATTACAAGACATTGTTTCACTGGAGTGATTTGCAATGACATAATACATATTTATTCTCAGGGTCTTTATAAGCAAAAGTGGAAACTGCTGTCGGTTATTTTCTCAAAATAAATATTTATAAATAAAATTGTAGTTCTTCATTCCATTAATATCAGTAATAAGGAAAAAAAACTTACCTGATACATTTAGTTAATGCTTATATCCACTTGTTTCTTGATATTTATAAATGCTGTAAAAACACACACACACACACACACACACACATATATATATATATATATATATATATATATATATATATATATATATAAGATTATATATATATATATATATATATATATTATATATAAAAATTACAACTCATGAGACAGCGTGGCAAAAGTGCCCCGCTCCTGGGCTATTTATTGTGTTGTATGTTATGTGTAGTGTGTTAATGTTGGTGTACAGTTATTGGTACACGGGATATAAATGGGTCTGCGTAACACGAGTGTTTAAAATGTATGTTTGTATTTGGGCACGAGGATTGCACAGCACTTCACGTGCAGGTAAAATGTAATATGTGAGCACGGGGAATTGCACTTTTATTAATTCACGTGCAGTTGTACCGAGACTCCAATTGAAGGATTGATTAGCAATCAAGTCTTGGTACAGCTGCATAAAAGCAGCATGTTTTCACTCACTCAGGGTTGTGTATATGGTGAATGGAGAATGGGAGTGAAGAGGAGAAAGTAAAACCGAAAGTAAATAATTGTTTTGACTCACCGTGTTTGTTTGTCTGTTAGTCCACTGTTTGTTTAAGTGTTAGTCCGTTTTGTTTCATCTCTTTATTTTGGCTAAAGTGCCGTGTCCTGTGTTTTGTTTGTCTTGCTATTAAATGCTGAGTGGTAACAATCGCTCAGCTTCACCAAACTCCACCTCTCTGTTTATTTTGTGTTGGTTCCTGTTTCTGGTCTGACGTTACCCACTGCAGCCATTTTTGTGACAGACAGATTAAATGTTCTAATGTAATTATAAGCCAAATACATCTGATTTATATAGTTTTCCCATTTTTCTTAGCTATAAACAAGTTCTTGTCATGTTTTGTTAATGGGAGCTACTGAAAATGTATCAGGCCTTTAAAAATGTAAGTGCTATTTATTTGTGTTTTATGTTGTATGTAGTGTGTTATTGTTGGTGTATAGTCATTGGTACACGGGATATAATGTGAGTAAAAAATTCAGTGAAATGTTTCTATACCTTGATACTCGCTGTTAAGGCATTGTAATAACGTGCAATTGAAATTAATAAAATATAAGTTCAACAAAGTTAAAAGTTCAACATAGACAGGATCTCTAGCCTTACTGACGAAAATAAATGAAAAATCAAGCACAAGGCTTTAATTTGCTTAACTGCAACAATTTAAAGCACACAATGCTCCATCTAAGGTTTTGGTGGTCTGAATTCTGTAACTTTAATTTGCCTCAGTCTGCTGATCCTTTTGGCAGCTAAATCTCATAGCAGTTTTAGCAGCAGAAGCTGTGTGCGTAATACACCACACGTAATTCATCACGTGATTACAGTTGCGTTTGGTTGATTAGGTGGTATGATTGATCAAAGATCAACTAATTGACTCTCTACTGTACATATATATTAGTGCTGGGAGGAATACAGGCTGCTCATGTTCAAAGTGCTTTTGGCTGTGAAAAAATGCCACATCTTTATTTCAAAAAGAATACAAAGTGAATGCATAATACTTTTTTATTACTACAGAGGGAATACATAATACATTTTTTTTATTGAATACAGAGTGAATACTGTCCATACAGTAATACTTTTAAAAATAATAACATGTGTAATATATATTTTTTATTGATACAGAGTGAATACATAATATGTTTATTGAATAGAGAGTGAACACATTGAGTTAGGGTGGATGCTTTAACAATAATAACAAGCCTGAAATAAAATGTGTAAAAGAAAACAGTGGTTACTGACATTTGGTGGTTGCACACGTTTCCCCATAGAGCACAGAAGTCTAGGAAAGGTGAAATGTGATCCTTTTTACAACTGTGTGCATACTGTCTTTAAGCTGAAGAAAGCACATAACTGCTATTGGTTGTATTAAAATATGAAACACCATTTCTCTTTTGTGGTTATTACTATCTCCGCCTGCTGACACTTGCTAATTATATAATCTACATTCTGTTCTATGTAGGAATTGAGCGACTTCAGTACCACACAAAGACCATCATTTATCACTGGTGGTGGCATGTGCTTCTCTTTACAAGGGAGCTCTCCAAACATTCAGGGTTTTTTTCCTGTTCCAACCGCAACGTAAAGAAAATCTCCCTCTGAAATACACAGAAATAAAATGAATCAGAGTTCTTAATACACGCCACTGCAAATGTTCGTACTTTCTTTGCTATTGAACGATTAATGTCAGTCTATATCTCTGCACCCCCACTGCTTCTCCTTAAAAATTCAACCTTTGACATGTTAGGTACTGTATAGGCATTTAGGCCTGTTGTATGAGTGTTGGGTAAAATATCTAAACCCCTTGTTTGAGAGAACTTTCGAAACTTTTCGCACAACTTTTTTGTTATATGTTTCAGCTCTAATCTGACCCATCATCTCTTCTTGATTCTCAGACATCCTTATTTCAGTAAATAAACAATCCATAAATTATTTTGCAGTCATACACATACCCTGTAGCTCAGACCTCCTTTTCTCCCCCCTCGTCCTCCTCCACTGTTGATCTCTCTATCTCTATTCCGATTGAATCCACCACCCTGTCTCCCTCCTCATCCACCAAGAACTTTGTGTCACCCTTGACCCCTCCCTCGCCTACTCTCAGCACATCTCTACTCTGGCATGCTCCAGTCGCTTCTTCCTCAGCAACATACACAGAATTTGCCCCTTCCTCACCGATTACTCCACGCAGCTCCTAGTTCAGGCCCTCGACTACTGCAACTCCCTCCTGGCCTGCCTTCCTGCTTTTGCTAGCCGTCCACTCCAGCTCATCCAAAACTCTGCTGCTCGCCTTGTCTTTTCCCTTCCTCATTTCTCTCATGCTACCCTGCTGCTCTGCTCTCTGCACTGGCTCCCTATTGTTGTTTGCATCCAATTCAAAACTCTTGTACTTGCCTATTGACCTTTTCTGCTTCCTCCTATCTCCAGACTATTATTTTTCCCTACAACTCCTGTCGCCCCCTCCTCCACCTCTGGCAGACTACCTGTACCCCCCCTCCGCTCTCCTGCCTCCAGAGCCTGCTCCTTCTCCACCATTGCCCCCCAGTTGTTGGAATGACCTACCCATGGATATCAGGACAGTCCCTGACCACCTTCCGGCACCTCCTTGAGACTCACCTATTCAGACAGCATCTGTAAACCTCAACTCTTGACTATACTGGACTGTATGGCACCCAATTTTACCAGTTCTTCATCAGCTTGTACCTGCATTGAACTGCTCCATACCTTGCCGCATTCAATTACTGCTCCCCTATAACTCTAACTATATCTTGTATCTCACTTTACTCTTGTAGGTAACTGTACTCATGTTTTTTGTATTTGCTCTTACTGGGAAATCATTCTCATCCATTTATCATACTGACTACATGCTCTTACTGGACTTTACTCATATAAGCAAATATTTACTGTAAGTTATAACCACTGTTAGTTAAACTCGCTTTTACTTATACCTCACTGATTTTTTATTTTGCTCTTACTTAAATGTGATCTTATTGTACTTTCATAACAGCTGTTATTACGATATTCTGTAATGTGATATTTTATAATGCAGTACTTTGTACTGTGATATTTTATAACAATTGTAAGTCCCCCTGGATAAGTGCGTCTGCTATGAAATAAACAAAGCGTACATTCAGACAAACTATTTTAAATGTTTTGTTTACAATAGTCCTTGTTGTAATCCATCAAAAGGAGCTTAGGTTACTTAAAGAAGAAGCTGTGTATGTACCTGTTGGGATCTCTGTTATGACTTTATTAAGCTCTGTACTCAAGCCAGTTAATCCTGATTGTGCGCACACATGCAATGAGAGCCATTGTGTTCAGGATTTCCATGTGCTCACGGAAAATAGCAGTTACGTTTTTAAGGACTGCCGTAGCTGTTAGTGTTTCCAGTTTTATGGCGTGTGGTGCAGACTGAAAATACAATAAAGAGCACTTTATTTTTATGGTTACAACTGAACTGAAATGTACTTTGGTTTTAAAAAAAGAAAATATCACCAATGTGTACAACATAGAAAAGGGAACGAGACAAGCTAGTTTATTTTTTGTGGAAAATAACTAATATTATTACTCCCTATGACAGGGTGGCTTGGTGCTGACATCACAGACCATGAAGAGGCAGACTGCAGGTTGACGTGCTGTGTGTGGATTTATTCAATACAAAACAGAACACGGGTATACAAAACAGGTGTATGGCCAGCACGAGTAGCAATTGCTTTCTATAAATTCTTCTCTCTCTCTCTCTCTCTCTCTCTGTCTCATTCTTACTCTCTGAACACCCAACCCTGGTCAGCAAAAGCTGCTGATTTTTATAATGTGGTCGAGGGATTAACTGGCCATCAATTACCTAGTTTATCCCTCGACCACATTCTGCATGGGTTTTCTCATATGTGTTGTCACAAGATGTAGTGTGGCAGAAACAAAAAGCAAACATCGTTTCTGTTACATTATAACAAAAAAAAAACAAACACAAAACAGTACATTTAAATAACAATAACAACACAAAACTACACAAATAAACACAGACATGAGGGTACCCCGTCACACACCCATTAAAAATTGAAAGCGTTAGATTATCTTGTTATTGTCAAAAGTAATATTATTATTACAGTTACAGATTCTCTATTTAGATTCAATTTGTATCATTTTAAGTTTCAGTATTTTAACTGAGTCTCAGTAGAGTTTTCATAATATTTTCTATGTCTGATCTATATCATATGTGAGTGTAACCATTAAACCTACCCACTGCAACACTCTACCTCAGCTGGATATAATAAATACATCACCAACATATATTACATAGAACAAATGTGTTTTTCTTACATCCAGCAGAAGCCGTGTCGTAAGAAGGCATGTTATGGTTATTCTCTGGTATACCATGTGTAATCAGTGGCTAAACATTATAACTGAGGCCACAGGATTGCTTTAAACTTCAATGCTCTGCTATTTCATACTAATACCAAGTTGCTCCTTTAGCTATACAACTTTCTTGCAAATCTCTTATCATTCTACTGTGTATTAAATACATTTTTCTTATGTTATTTAGGGTCCATTTAGTCTGCCTCAATACAGATTCACTCCCTATGCAACAGATATTAGAACCCCACATGTTTCAGGTGCACAAAATACTTTAAGTGGCACCAAATGGGGTGCATGTAATACAGGGAGTGAATCCACAGAAATACAAGAGAACAGCAAGGAAGCTGTTACGTAATTGAAGATGTTTTTAAAGCCTTTAAACCTTTATTCTGTCAGTGCACTAGCTAGAGTGCAAAAACCGGATTAGGATTCAGAAGGCTGCTGTGTGCATTTGGGACTTGACCCTACAGCGGAGGAGTTCAGAGTACCAGCACATTAAAGCACTATGCCTCTGTGTATTGAGCTACTGAGCTAGAGGTATGACTGTCTTATAAGTCCTGGTAAATTGCATTGCTGTGCATAGAGCAGATAAAAACTAGGGGGGAATCAATCTCTACAGCTCTTTGTTTCGCTTTGCTTGAATGATAGCATCTACACTGTCTATTTATACCGTCTGCTTCCGGAGGTTATTTATCTAGTCCTACCTGTCGATCTTCATCCCTGTGAAGCTTCCCAAGCTGTTAGCTCTAAAGTTATAATGAATAAAAAAAATGCTGTCTGTTTAAAGATAACAGATCAGCTGTGTACAGTCTGTAATATGTAGGGGCCTGGACAATACACTGTATTTTTTAAAAGAAATTCACGAATGACAATGAAAAAAAAAACAACAAATTTCATGGACTGTCACGAAACCACCATTTTATAAAACACATTTTCTATTTGCATTGCATTCTAATGATGTAAGTTGCCTAACATGTGTTATCACTGATAGTTCATCAAGAACATCACCTAAAAAACAAGGCTGAAACATTTTAACATTTATCCTAGCTACTGAGTGAGCTCTTTTAAAATGTACATTGTAACATTGGAACTCGAGTCGCAATTGAAACAATCTTTAAAAATGTAACAAACTTCTGCTGGAAAGTCATCTGTGTTGGCTGCAAAAATAAGTAACAAGCAGACAAAACAGATTTTTTAACAATAACTTTGAATGACAAATTCAGCAACATTTTCGAGTTTTGTAAACCTTTAAAACTTATGTTGACACATTTATTAAAATAATAATAAGTATAATTCTCATAGCCTATTTTTCTGCCTCCAGTCCCAAAATATGAAATACAAGATCCTGGGCCATACCCTTTTAATCAAGTCTATTCTAAATAAATCACTATCAATAATGTCTTCCATATTGAAAATGCAGAAAACCGAGCAGTCTCAATAATGTAGTTAATGTCCAATGAATTATATGTCATCCAATCTAATTTATTCCAATTTGTTTTAGTGTGACCTGTTGCTAGAACATGTTCACTGTTTTAAATTATTTACTAATGACATCCCTAATGTTGGTTCAGCATCTGATACTATGCTTTGTGCAGACACTAGTATTACCTGCTCAAAAATGAGTTACTCCGGTAAGTGTAAAACAATTAAAAAATATTACATGAAGTAAACTATTAATTCATATTTTTAATTTCACAATTGGAAAAGTTGTTTCCTTCACCCCTATTGAGTACCAATCAATGTACCGATTAACTTTCACATTGAGGGATTTAAAAGCCGCTTTGAAGCAAGAGGCTCTAAAGTATAAGGTACACAAAATATGTCAGAAAGGCAAAAGACAACCAGACCGTTATTATTATTTATTTATTTATTTTAATAGGGGAAGTTAGCAGTGTAATCTTCATGTAGGGCAGAGGGGGGGGAGCATCAACAGGTTTAAGTTCAACACCAACTCTAAATAAAACGTTGTTACTGTACAGAAGCCTGTTTTTACTTTAGGGAATGCTGTGTCTCTGCATTGTTTACAGGTGTAACAGGTAAAACAGAACTGGCAAAGGACTGTTTAATAAGCTTATTGCTTATATTAACATAAAAAGAAACTGCAGATGGTTATGTAAATAAAAGAAGAAACAACGTATTCAACGATACAGCCTTACAATTGTAACCTCGGATAGAGGTTGGAAAGATCAAATAAAACCTTCAACACCCCCTCAACTGAATGAAGGATGACAGAGACAGCAGATGTTTTATTATCCAATTAAATAAAAATTGAATGAGATATCAGACAGAATCTTCTTTACTAGCTTACAAAGTTGTATTTATGCTCATCAGATGTTGCCGAGAACGTGAACTGTAGCTCTATTAAAAACTCTGACCACACTCCAATCAGGTAAACGTCAAAACAAAACAAATAGATTAACACACACACAAAGAAAACAAAGTGAACATGCAAAGTAAAACTAAGTAAAACTCAAATAACCAAACCCAAGCAAACCAAAATACAATTGTTTAAACCATAATAATCAAATTATAACATGCACACAAACTCAATTTAAAGGAAGTTAGCAGGGTAACTGATTTACCCCGATTGATAGTGCAGTCAGAGGAAAAGAGCTCCAACAACCACAGAGTAAAACAATCTTCGGTAGCTTAGTAAGCATATTCTCAACTGTTTAGTATTAAAGTTAGGTCAGTGAGCTAGGCACCGTGAGAGCACACTTTAGAAAACATAAGAAAAATCTACAGAAATCATAAATATTCAAACTATACAGGAAAGCAACAATAAAAACAGATCAACTATAAAATAAATGGTAACACTTTATATTAAGGTGCTGCTTATTAATGTTGTACACATGTTTTATAAATGTATAATAGATGCTCAATAACTATGTTATAGAGTGTTAATAAAACATTATAGATGATTTATAACCATGCAATAGCCATAGACGGAATTACGATTAAACATCCCAAAGTAGAATAGGTGTCTAAAAACTGCCCCCTTTATAAAACTGTAATTCTGTCTATGGCTATTGCATGGTTAATCATCCCAAAATAGATTAGGTGGCTAAAAACTGTTCCCTTTATAAAACTAATAATGTCTTTGGCTACTGCATGGTTATAAACCATCAATAATGCTTTATTGACACCATATAACATAGTTATTAAACATCTATTATACATTTATAAAACACTTAAAATATTAATAAGGAGCTCCTTAATCTACAGTGTTGCCAAATAAACTACAAAACAACGGCAAAAGAAACAGTGGCTGGCATTCCAGAACTCTGCAAACACAAGAAAAACAAGGATTACAAAATAATACCAGCCACAGTTTATAAAGAAACAAATATATACATATATACAAATATAAAACCAAAACCTCCAGACCGTGCAAATAGACAAACACGCTTGTCCTAAACAAACAGGAGGCAAAAATTAGAAAGCACGCTTAAAACAACCAAAACAAATTTAGAAATAAAATGAAATTGCACAGCCAACTTACCAAGCTGCAGTTGGAACTCCGATCAGAAAATAAAGCAGCTTTAAATAAAACAGCCATTCCTGAGTACAGCCAGCGATATCTGCTGCTTCTAGAGAGGAGCATTTTCACTGTGTACTATTTTACTTTACGGAGATCTTTTGCTGTTTTACTGGCCAGTTCTGCTGCAGACTACAGCAAGAAAAGAAATTCTAAACAATGGGTTACTTGCGGGATCCATTTCCTTTAAAGGCTACCTTGACAAAGCGTCAGCATTAATATGCTGAGGCGATGCCTTGTAGCTAATCTTATATTGGTAAGCTGCTAAAATCAGAGCCCAGTGCAACAATCTGGCTGCTGCTAAGGATGGCACACCTGTCTTGGGACCTAGGATTTTTAATAGCAGCTTGTGATTGATAACTAATTCAAAGTTTCTGCCCTACAGTTACTTGTGAAATTTCATCATTTTCATCGTTTTTCTGCTTTAGCATTCTTGAAGCATTTTCTGAACCATCAGCTAATGTATGAGCTATCACAGAACCTACCTCATACGTTGATGCATCACAAGCCAGAATGACTGGTAACCTTGGATCAAAATGCAGCAATAGACTTTCGGAACATAGCTGCTTACGATTACCATCAAATGCCTTCTGAACTCTGTTGGTTCAATGCCAATATTTGTCTTTTTTTAACAACTCGGTCATCGGCTTGATTGGTGTTGACAGGTTCAGTATGAACTTTCCATAGTAACTAACTGGCTTCTGTCTTTTCTTTAAAGGGATGGATGCCTTCAGCATCAATTATGTGAAGTGCTTCATGCTATTTTGGAAAAATGTACATTTGTCTTGGTTTATTTTACACCTGTGCTGTTCTAATTTACTCAAAACAGCTTGCAAGTTTCGTAAATGTTTGGCAGTATCTCTACCAGTTAGTAGGATGTCATCTAGGTAACAAATGACTCCTAAGCCTTGCAAGATAGTGTCCATTATGTGCTGGAATACTGCTGGTGCACTGGGAACACTATAGGGGATCTATCATACTGGAATAACCCTTTCTGTATGTTAATTGTCAGGTACTGTTTACCATTTTTAGCTTATTTGGCAATCATTTATGTAACACAACTAAACTTTTTTTTTTGTTATACATTTAAGTATTACATATCCAACAGTGAAGTAGGCTACAATATTTTTTCTCAATGTGAGTGGTCTTTTAAAGTTTTAAAAAATGAGTGACATTCCTTTCGTTACATCTGATATTTTCGGAGGCATGACAGTAGTGGCTAGAATTACAAGAAGCAAACATTTTTAACAGAAAAATAAAACTGCCTTAACTTAATTATATAATAAGCCAAAAAAATTAAATAATAATAAGAAATTGAATAATGAATAATAATGGACCCTAATTTGTGCACAGGCTACTCTGCTCCATTTACCCCCTGGTCCTTTGCAATCTTTCTTGTGTTTCTGACAGAGCTTGCACATCATGCCAGCTGATTCCTTGCTGTCTATAAGTTGCTCTTCATTGACTATATTGGGTTGTTCTTTTTCATTTTCTACATTTTCTTTTTCATTATCCATTTCAGTTTTATAATTTGCACATTCATTTTTAAATGCTTGGTCCCTAACAAGGCTAACTTTACAGGTAAGCTCTGTTTACGGAGCACTGAGGCTTCATTCATTTAAATTATTTAAAATAAATGGAAATGTTGAAAACCTCCAGTTTAATGTTTACAACAAATAGGAACTTGTTTGAGGGACTATTTTTTCTCCATACGGAAGTATTATATTATACTAAAATGGTTCTTTTTTTAAAAAATAAAAACTTTAACCCTTTGCGGTCCATTTATTCAGCGCGCGTCAGGTCCTATTTGTTTTCACATGCGCTGTTTATTTACACACACTGTTTAAAAGTCATTTTATTCACAGTAAAACAGGTTTAAAAGGCACTGCATATCAACAGGACACTCAGTACTGCATCTGTAGCTCCACCCCACAACTTGTTCACTGTATTTATCAAATATCTCTTCATAGTCGTGCATACAGAAAAATCATCTCCTGATCACTCATTTTATCACCAAACTCCTCAATAATGTGATCCAAGTCGACTTCTCTAGGCTGCTATTGGTCTCACTGGGCCATTGAAAGGTTTTCTTGGCTTTTTCCTGTGCTTGATGCCTTTTTGGACTGGAAAAAAAAATTGTAATGTTGGATCTGGTCCGACATAGAACCACAAAGGGTTCATTTTAAAGTAAGACAAAAGGGTTATATTGTGTATACATCCGCAGTGTAATATAGTCCCACATTTAATTTAATTAAATGTATTGTTCACTTATTAAAAATAAATTGCATGTTTATTGTGAACTTATGCATCGAAAGTGGCATCTTGAAACTAGAGGACTGAGCACAAGCTAATGATGTTGTTGGTTTGGGCAGAGTTTCAAATAACACTCAGGAAGGCAGGAGAGCAGCTGGATGGATGCTGAAGCCGGATCTTGAGGTGTGTTTGTGACCTTGTTATATGCGAGGCACACATATTCATGTCTGTTTTCATCCTTTCAGATCTCAAAAGATGTTTGTAGTTGTCGAACACCCTTGCGGTCCATTTATTCAGCGCCTGTCAGGCACGTCAGGTCCAATTTATTTTCACACACACTGTTTATTTTACACGCACTGTTTAATTTTTTTTTTTCTTAGTAAAACTGGTTTAAAGGGCATTGCGATGCTAAGCGACATTAGTACTGCATCTCCAGCCAAGCCACACCCCGTGTTCACTGTATTTTTCACATACCTCTTTATAGACGTGCATACTGAGAAATCCTCTCCTGATCACTCGTTTTATCACCAAACTCCTCAATAATGCGATCCAAGTCATTATTTTATTACTATAACATCTAAAAAAACTCTGCAAATGTCTGTGATATTCTTTGAGCGCTGGATGTGGAAGCAGCTACCTCCTTTGTTTATGTCTGCTTGTCTCTGTATGGTGCAGCTGCTAGGGCTATTGCTCACACACACCCTTTTTTATCGGTTTCATTGGGCTCCTATCGGTCTCATTCGGCCATTGAATGGTTCTCTCAGCTTTTTCCAGATAAAAAACAACTAGAGACCTGTGCTTTACGTCTTTTCGATGATGCCGGACAGGGTCCGACATTGGACTGGAAAGGGAAAATCGTAATGTTGGACCTGGTCAAGGGTTAAGATCGAACCAGACTTGACGCACCAATTTGACTGTGGTGTCAGTGGACAGTGGCTCAGTTTCCCGCTGACAACAGAAAATGAATTACAAAATATACTACAAAACAAAGTTATTGCAAACACTGAAATCATCGTAAAACTTTGCTTTCAGTGTTTTCTGACTTCCTAATCCAACTCAACGATGTAAATAAATACGACTTTCACAAATTCAACAGACTCCTCCAAGAATTCTATGCGCAGTGAGCCAGAAGTCAGCCAGACAGTTCTGTGCCAATAAAACTTTACTAACTATGCCCTATGGAGTTCAAAAACATTGCTTTCTTGACTGATTTCATGAAGCAAATCTGGACTGCAGACCTCGGTACTAGAACCAGTTACCTCCAGGGGCTTCGGGCATTATAGTCCTCTGTTTACTGTATATTCAAGCCTTGCTCCTATAAGCTTTAGGCATTTTGGAGACAGATGCATGGCCGGACTAATGCATAGGCAAACTAAGCACCTGCCTAGGGCCCAAAGTCATGGGGGAGCCTAAAACACATTTTTTTTTTTTTTTTTTTAAACAGATGCGGAATTACATACAAACTGGAAGAACTACACTCACTGACATTTTGGCAGTGTATCTCACTTGTGTTCACACAATATCAAACTGGCTGACCCGGAACGAATACAGCAAACAATGTCTCTTTCATGGGCAGCAAAGCATAAACACAGGAAACAGGAAGAAGAAGAATGCAAGCAGCAAAAGGGGGCATTAGAAATATTTTTACAAATCTGTACCGAAAGCCCTAAACATTATCACTGACCCTGGACAAAGAGCATTTTCTTTAATGAAGAGTGTCAAAAATCACCTCCGATCAACAGTAAAGCAAGGAAAGCTCACTGCCTTTGCTGTATTGGCGATTGAGAAAGAAGTACGCCATATTAAACTGCATTTGGCTTAAGGTTGCCAATGTCAGTTATTTTGAATCAAAATAAATATGGTATGTTTTGTATTCCTTGCGGTTTTCCCAATCAGCTAATTAGCACACCGCCTTCAATTGAACTGTTTCTGGCAGATTTGGTCAGTCGTTCAGTTCAGAGAACTGAGTGAAATTTAATAATTGACTGTTACTGATCAAAACCATATAATAGCTTCAAAACAAAAATGATACCTTTTGCAAATTGGTGGAGCAAGAACATAGGGGTCCAGAAGTGTATGTTTGCTTAGGGCCCTGTGATGGATTAATCCTGTGGTTTAGTTAGATCAAACCAACCCCTTAGTTATTATGAAAGAAGTTCCCTCTAGAAACACTATCACATTCAAATTATTCTAGAGCATGGGGTATCAAATTCAATGCCTGGAGGGCCGCAGTATCTTCTGGCTTTTGTTCCACCCGAGTGCTCAATTACTTAATTGGTCTAATTATTTGATTAACTGGACAAATGTAACACTTCTCTCTAGGTCTCACAATGTTTCATAGGTAGTGTACCTTGAATCAAGGGCATTTTTAAATCCATCAGCTGTAAATGACCTTGAAAAATATTAAATATGTCAAATTGAACAAATAATTAGATCAATTATGTTAATTGAGAGCTTCAGTTGTAATAAAAACCAGAAGACCCTGCCGCCCTCAAGGGCTGGAGTTTGACATCCCTGTTCTAGAGTTTCATTATCAGGATTCTTTGTAGAACTGAATTGTTACAAATCCAGTGATTTAGATTGAATATAAAAGACAGGGAGTAGTGGGGTTTGCAAAGTTTCACCTGAAGGTGCCCACAGCAGAGGCACTCACAGACATACTTATTTGACAAAATGATTAACAAAATCTAGATTCCTCTCTATGCCATAGCTTATGTAATCTCTTCAAAGTCAGCTTGCAGCAATGTTGGTCTAATAAGCCCCCCATCTTGTGTCTCGTGTGGTAAAGCAGGGTGTTTCCTTTAATAAAACGTTAGCTGTAATCACCAGATTACAGCATGCAAGAGCCACTAAAGAGATGCTGAAGCAGATCCGTTTACGGTCCTTATTGTAGAAAACGCCAAGCCTAAAAATAGCTGGTCTTAGACTAACCACTAAGGCAATGGTATTGATTTAATTTCACCTCATTCTTATATTGAATTAGTTAATGCTACATGCAGGAAAGCTTTCCATGCAGTACAAAACACATGTGTAATTGTTTATATAAGGAAGCCTTAATAAGAGCTATACCTTGGCTTAGCTATTATAGTGTCATATTCTCTTTGGATACCATACATTAAATCTCCTTTTACAGAATGTTCTTGTGATTTCCATAAATTTACAGAAGTATTCATAGCCTTTGCTTTTTCTTTTGACATTGATGTGACTGATCATATCTCACAACTGTTGTATACATTCCAGTTTTGTACCTAAGGGAATGCTTTTAATCCTACTGAATTTGCAATGACTTTCTATTATCGGGGTGGGGTGACTTTCAAGGGGCACATGGGTTTAATATGTATTTACTGGGAAGAAGGGAAGAAGGGGTTTCTTGGAGATTCATTAATATCAGACCACATTAGTGATCAGTGGTTTTACCAGGTTTTCAAGTCAATTAATTTTTTAGTATTAGCATTAGTGGCATTATCACTGGTTTCTCTTTTCTTGAAGATATTTGACTTGTGTTTGTTTTTAGGGTCCTCAGTCAAAAAATGGGAACCCTTATATGCTGATCATGCCAGTCTGCCTGTCCCACTGTAATGGGTGAAAATGATAACTGCCTTAATTTTGCACTAACTTCACTAAACGTTTATTTTACACTCCTAGCCCCACTCATTTGGGTGAATCTTGTAAACCTTCAATTTTGTATGAATATTTCTGTACATGCACTCATTGGCTTTCTTACCTTAATCAATCCAAATGTATTACATCATTACTTTACGCCGTATCCACCTGATGCTTGTACAGTAAAACGTATAGTTTATTATACAGGCAATACACATAGGAGACTACGTTCCATAGCAAAAAAAAAAAAAAAAGGGATGTTACAGTAGTTTGATAGTTGTTTCATATAAGCATTGCCGTTTAATACTGTATGAAATGAAAATAATGTCTCAACAGTTCTTGCTCAATTGTATATTAGTGAAGATTTTTGTACACAACGGTCATATATTTTTACTTTCAAATTAAAAATTATATTGTAACGACCCGGACAATTGCTCTGTTGCAGGATTATTGTAAAGTGCTTTGTGATGGTGGTCCATTATGAAAGGTGCTATATAAAATAAAGATTGATTGATTGACTGAATTGTTGCCTGTTCAGTTGGTCTCGTCTGTCTTTTATATGTTACATGTATTGTAAGGGGAACAGGTCATGCCGTTACTTAGCATGGGAAGGGGGAGTGAGTGAATGAGTGGGGAGAATGTGTGTTGCTGTTTTCAGGGGTTGCAGAGCATTTCGAGAATTCAGCACCGTCTCCCTGAATACTACTCCCTAAACATGAAAACATTACAATACTAAATGAACAGATCAAGCTTATTATGATAGTTTGCACATAATCATTATTTATAAAATCTTGTTTGTCTCATTACTTGTTAAAAACTGTAACTTTACTGCAAGATACTAAAAAATAAATAAATGTTTTTTATTTATGTGTAACAAACTCATTTTTAATGTGAAAAAAAATGTTGTTCATTCATTTAATCCAAAAGTGGACAAAGCAATTACATGGTTTTGTAATCCATTGGATGATAATTTTAAATGTGGCCATAAGTGTAAATTTGGAGAAAAGGTGACACACTGTCAAAATGAAAACATTACAAAGATAGTAGTGGGAATAACCTCCCTGAACATTAACACAATCATTAACACACACATTCACACAATCCTGACAACAACAACAACAACAACAAACTCGAGGATCTGATTAACTTTTCATGTCGGGTTGATTTGGATTAAAAGCTCAGCTTGGGATTCTTGCATGTTGGATTAAGATTTGGTGCACTTTGAAATGATTCATGTCAGATTGGTTTTTAATAAAAGTTCAGCTTCAATTCGGGATTTTTTTTGCTTTTTGCACTGCGTTTTATGCGTTGCATACATGAGATGAACAAGTACATGTAATTCTACTTGTATTCTCATTTTATTAACTTTCTCCAACAGTTTATCCTTCATTTTGATTGTCCTTTTGCTATAACAAACCCCTCGAGCAAAAGGCGCCAATCCCAACAGATTTGTTAGACAAGATACTCATGTCACATGTGTGGGTAACCCCACTGCAAGACCAAGAGACATGGGAGTTGGAGTTGAAACACTGGCAGGCACGCAGGATTTATTAAACACAAAACAGAAAGTAAACAAACGGGTCATGTGACGCTACAAAAAACTATCCAGCATAGATTGCTCCTCACGCCCCTTACCTGGTTGCAATTTGTGTGAAGATGATGGACAGGCAACGATTGCATTCGTCATGCATGATTCGTACTCCAATAGGTCATCTTTGAATTAATGTTACCTTTGAATTAGTCAACCATGGTCTTTGTTTTCACTGTGAGAATAACATAGTTGACACTGGAGAAAGTTCAATGTCAGTCAGTACTTAGACGGTTTATCTGGGTCGATTCTGTACATTCTAATAGGGCTAATTTGTATTGAAAAAATTGGTTCTTGATATTGCGATCGTTAAAAACGGGTGTTCGTTATAGTGAAGTTAGCCTATATATATATATATATATATATATATATATATATATATATATATATATATATATATATATATATGGCAAGATTTGAACCCTAACTAGTCATTCTTTCACTCCAACTACATAACCTCTATGCTACACAGATTCACATCTTAACCCTTTGAACAGACTAGGCTACTATTTACATTTACCCTATTCAAACGGCAATACATTGCCTCAATATAGGTTGAACAATTTTACTATTCATGCAATGTGTGTGTGTGTGTGTGTGTGTGTGTGTGTGTGTATGTGTTATTATCCATTAAGTAAAAAAAAAAGTGATATCTGAAACAAAAACACATTGGAAATGTGAAAAAATGGCTAGTTATCAAAAGTACCCAGCTTGTATCAAAAACAGAAGCTAAGTTCTACTAACCTGGCTTGTATTTTTCAGCCACAATAAAAGAAGATCAAACTTGCATGAAAAACACAAGCCAAGTTAATAGAAACAAATGGCCCAATTGTTTCTTCTAACTTTGCTTGTGTTTTTCATACAAGTTAGAAGAAACAATTGAGGCAACCTTGGCCCATATCGGTTTACAGCTGGGTCTATTTGCTTTGTGCTGGACAATGGTTTCTTGAGGTTTCTACAGCTTTTTTCAGATCAGTCCAAAGCATTTCTATTGGATTGAGATCTGGAGACCATTTCTAAACTTTTATCTTTGTTTTTTTCAAGAATTCCAGTTGACTTAGCCATATGCTTTGAACAGTTGTCATGCTGGAAGGCTGCCATTCAGTCTTCAATGGTATCATTGTACTTTGTAGAATGTTTTCAACATGGCTGCATTCATTTGACCTTCAATCACATTGATGTCTCCAGTCCCTAAACAGCTAAAACACCTCCATATCTTGATCAGACCACCTCCACATTTAACTGTAGATTCAATGTTTTCTTCTTTTTTTTTCTCAAAACATACTGTGGTCTATTTTTGTAGAAAAAGTCATATTTTAGTCTCATTGGACCAGAGAATTTTGTTGAAGAAAGCTTCAATTTGCTGTTCATATTTCTTGGCAAATTTTAGACAGTTTATTTTATGAATTTTTTAAAAAGTGGTTTGCAGCGAGGTCAACGTGTTCAGGTGCATTTACAGTTATTCCGTGCACCATTATGCCTGATGCTTCCAAATCACTGTTTAAGTCTTTGGCAGTTATTCTTTTTTTTTTTTTTTTTTTTAGCTGCTTGGATGATTTTCCTACTTTCTGTACCCATAATTTTCTTTTGACATCCACTTCTTTCAAGTGTGTCAGTAGAATTTGTTATGTGGTACTTTTTGATTATTGCTGCAATTGTGGATTTTAGATTTCTGTATTTCTTTGATACTGTTCTGTAGCCATTTCCTTTGTTTTAGTTTGCTATGAATGCTCATATGTGAAGCCTGGTCCCTGGACCCTGTGTGTGTGTTGTGTATGCTCATTGCTTGGTTTCTGTCTGTTCCAATCAGATTCCTTTCAATGCCTTAACACTAGAACCACCGTGGTTATACTCATACCTAAAACTGCCACAAGTCATTATGACGGTTGCATTTTAAACAACCTCAATATTAAAATAAAAGACAAACTATCAGATACAACTCAAAAGTTTTATTCAAGCTCATCATATCAAACATCTGCACAGCCAAAACGACGTATTTAAATGAACAATTAAACATAAAAGGGTTTATTTTCTAACGTACCACATATAAAGCACTACTTCAAAAAATGAAAAACTATAATAAAATAAACATTTCAAAAGAAACTAGTGAGTAAATTTAAAATAAATGTAACATACGTATTCTTTTGCATATGTCACTCTGTGCAGCAAAGAATCCAAGTTGAGCTGTTGCAGCACTCTGCTGCTTTGTAGTTATCTAAATGTTTCTGCTGAAGCATTGTGGCTAGCTTCAAGATGAAATCTCTCGTACTGATATTTTTCCTGGTGCATTTCTTGTACAAAAAGAAGGAATTGATGGCTGAATTGAAGACATTGTTTAATTTATTTTATCTGTAGGCCTAATCCAGAAGAGAACACGAATGGGGGCCTGCTAAAAGAGACTGTCTGCCCTGAGAAATGTTATGTGACCCCACATGGCTCATGAAATGCACCTGTTTGTGGTTGCTGACATAACCACAGACTCTTATACACGCACACCAGCTTCTAACGGAATTCCTCTGTCTGTATTGACTAACCCTGTGAGAGATTGCATACTGGCTCAGCAGAACCTAACCAAAAGCCACAACAACTAGGGGTATGCACAGAAGGTGCCCTCTGTAAAGTCACAAGACAAAGGGCCCCACTCAATACACTTTTCAGATAGAATGTTAAGGGTAATTACAAGATTATAAGAAAATGTACAAATGAAAGAAAGGAGGCCATTCAGCCAGTCAGTGCGTGTCTTGTTCCTAGTAGCTGGCAAATCACAAAACTTTGTCAAATAAATTATTTAAATGAAGCAGTGTCTTCATTCCTATATCTGAAGTCAGTCTCCACTTAAATTCCAAGTTTGTCCACTGTTCCACGCTTTTGTATTTAAGGTACTGACTAGGGTTTAAGACTTTAAATACATCAATCAAGTCTCCACCTAATTCTTCTATGTATATCAGGCTGAATAAACTCAGTCCCTTCAATCAATCTTCATGACTCACGTGAGCTTTTTTAAGGTTACTCCTAGGCAAGCAAATGCAATGAAAAGGGGTAATAACAAAGACTTTACACTTGTTAACTGTTAGTGATGTCTTGTGTTATTTTTAAAAAGATGTACACATACTATGAAAAAAAAACCTTGAACCAAAAAGATCTGGACACAAGATGTAAATCTCAATGAGTTCTTCAGGACAACTTAAGGAGGAGAGAGTTATTGTTACTTATACTATAGATTAAAACTGCTCTGTGACAGAGTGACCTCAGCTTTGCAACACACTCAGTCACTGATCATGTTACCTTACCTGGTTACTAAAAGACATTTAAATAAACATTGATTAATAAATTTGATACATGTCACTGTTGTGGTATAAAATGTGAAAAAGAAGACAACCAACAACCAATACTTTTGGGATATGCCTGCCACAGGTCAGGTATTTACTGAGCATTTTATGTCAGAGCTGCCGATAGGCCCCTCCGGGGAGCGATGTCCTCGGTCCCACCTACCGAGGGAATAAGTAGTCACTCCACGGAGCTCACTTTCTCTTTTGCATCAAACCCGCGAATGCGAATGATGCGACCTCGCAATGTTTATTGGTCGTCTTCTCCTTCATCATTCCCATTCAATTTGAATATGACCAACAACCAATATGGGTAAAATATACCAAAGCTGTCATGGAGTGTGAGTGGAGACAGCAGACGAGGGATTTCTCGCCAACAACAAAATAATGTTTGTGGTATGAGCGTGCAACCTCAAGGACCCTTGTGCCTAATTGAGGCATAGAGGGAACTACCACATTAAGACGGTAGACACTGGTAAATTTATCCAGAATAGTCCAGCTTGCCGCAATACAAATATCAGTCAATGAAGCTCCTCTAAAAGAGGGCCCATGATGTACAATCCATTGAGACAGTCGCTGCTTCGAAAGGGCTTTACCCAGGGTCCTTTCACCATGACAGATGAAGAGCTGGTCAGATTGACGCAGCACTCTCGTCCTATCCACTTAACATCTCAATGCCGAAACTGGGCAGAGGAAATTCAATCTCTGATCCTCCTCAAAAGAAAAAGGAGGGGGAGGGAAAGCCTCTAGTTCCACTGACTGATTTAGGTGGAAAGCTATAATCACCTTAGGGAGAAAAGCGGGGTTCGTGCGCAACAATACCCTGTTTCCATCATCCCAAATACGCATACAGGTACTGACAGAGCCTGTAACTCACTAACCCACTTAGCAGAGGTGATGGCTAGCAAAATGGCTGTCTTCATAGAGAGATATTTCAACTCTATGGAATGTATAGGCCCAAACAAGGCCTTCGTGAGAACCTCCAATACCACGTCTAGACTCGGGGAGGACGTCCTTTCTAGGAGGACGTAACCACCCAGCGCCTTACAGAAAATGGGTCACCAGGAAATGAGGGGCTGGGGACACCAAATCAATGGTGACATGGCATGCAGATATGGCTGCTAGGTACACTTTCAATGTAGAGGGGGATTTACTGTAAAATAATTGCTATAGGGCAACAGATGGGGTCATGACCTCTGGTCATACACCAATTTTGAAAATACCTCTACTTATAAGCATACATTGACCTTGTAGAGGAGGCCCTAGCATTCTGCAGTGTACTGCCGACTGCGTCTGAGAGCCCTAAGGTGGACAGATGGTCCCATTCAGGGACCAGACCCAGGCGCAGCGGAATCTCCCATGGTTGACCCTGCAATAGCTGGCAAAGGGTTACAAACCAGATTCTCCTGGGCCATCTGGGGTCCACTAGGAAAACTGTTGCCTCTTTTTGCAGCAGTATTGGTGGGAATGCATATAAGAGCACGCTGGGCCACACATTGACTAGGGCATCAACGCCTATTGGACCGTCACAACAGTGGAGGGAGAATCACAGGGGGCAGTGGGTCTTCTCTGCCTTGGCAAAGAGATTGACCCTGGCCTTCCCGAAATGTTCCCATATGCGCTCTACCACCTGAGGGTGGAGTCAGCATTCTGACAGGTGGGGACCCTCCCTCGAGAGGAGGTCCACTGCCCAATTCATCACTCCTGGAAGATGAGCAGCCCAGAGGGATAACATGTCCTGTTGTGTCCAAATCAATAATTTGAAGGCTACGTGATGCAACTCTGGGGACTGAAGTCCTCCCTAGCGGTTTGCATTAGCCACTATCGATATGTTGTCCATCCAGACAAGGAGACGTCTCCCTTGGAGCACTGGAAGAAAATGCTGGAGAGCAAGGTGAACCGTGCGCAAGTCCAGCGCATTTATGTGCAGGGATGTCCAAAGGCCTGACCAAGACCCACTGACTCCTCTGCCTGCCCAGACCGCACCCCAACCCATACTGGATGCCTGACGGTTGTGGCTCACCCCCATCCTTACATTTTCGCACATGTGAGAGGCTTGCTTCCACCAGCGCAGGGCTTCCCAGCATACGCGAGACAAGGTCAGCTGTCGTGTCTGGGATGTAGATAGAAGGCATTGAGCCGCACCTGGAGTGGGCGCATATGGAACAACACCAACTGAAGGGCTGATGAAGCCATGGCCATCAGACCCAGCAACTTCTGACACAACACCAGAGGTATTATCCCCTCCCGTTGAAATAGAGATAGACAATTTAGAATGGCAGCCACTCTGACAGGTAGGCTCACATCATAAGGCAGTCCAGCCGGAGTCCCAGGTAAACTATACTTTGCACCGAAATTAATTGGCTTTTGGCATCGTTGAGGGTCCAATCACTATTGCCATGTGGGCCACTGCCCCTTCCTGCGACTGCGAATAAATCAACCAGTCGTCCAGGTAATTCAACACTCTGATCCCCTGCAGCCTCAAGGGGGCCAGGATGGCTCCATATACTTTGAAAAAGTGCGGGGGGCTAAGGAGAGGTCGAATGGCAGCACGATGGAAGAGGAGCAGTATTTCCTCCACCGCTGGCCCAAAAGTATGGCCGGGGGATATGGGCGCGTCCAGCAAGATGGACTTGACAGCATCAGGGACCCCTTGCCTGAGACAGCCAAAGTTATCTGCGAGCTACCACCAGGCTTGCCAGGTTCCAACCCAGGACTTGCTCCTGGGAGCCCGAGATCTGGAGCAGCATATCTGAGACCAGGCGCAGCTCCAAGGCCATTGGCTTGGGGAGGGGTGCTGATCGCAGTATGCCACCCAGGTAGGCCGTGAGGAGGCCTGTCGTGTTGGCTAGATGCGTTACCTGTGCCTCAGCTGCATAAGCCTTTTTAAGGTGTATTTCAGTAGACTTTCATTGACCTTTAGGGCAAGCAGAGTCCTTCAATAAACCTCCTATTGGAGGAGCTTGCACCAAGGCCGCGATGGTTGAGTCCACCAGTGGGAATTCCACCAAGCCCAGCACCCCCATTCTTTCTAAGGAAGCCAGCAGTGTTGCTCATTTTATAATGCTCAGCTCCGAGGCAGGTTGGTGCCAAGAGAACCGTACCTCCTCCGTAAAGCCTAAACACAGAACGGCGTGGCTCAGGTGCTGCCATCCAAGGAACCTGAAGGAACTTGGAGGCTCACTCCATAAGCGCCTGAATCGAGATCAATGGAAGGGCAAGCCCAGTCTCTTAGGTAGTCTCAGGTAGCCTCAGAGCTGGGACCCATCTTCTAAGTCAGCTCTTGGACCTCTCCCTTCCTCCTCACGGGGGAAGGAGCCACCATCCCATGAGACCGCAAGAGAGATCGCATCTTATTCCTCCTCACTCATAGCCATGTCTTGCTCTGAGACATCTGGGGCGACCAATCAATCAATCAATCTTTATTTTACATAGCGTCTTTCATAGTGGTTCACCATCACAAAGCTCTTTACAATGGCGTAACAACAAGAAAATCCATAATACTTTAAATACAGAAAAATGCATAGTGCATGATACAGCAA
Source organism: Polyodon spathula (assembly GCF_017654505.1). Lineage (NCBI taxonomy): Eukaryota > Metazoa > Chordata > Actinopteri > Acipenseriformes > Polyodontidae > Polyodon > Polyodon spathula. The sequence goes on from NC_054536.1 coordinate 27,737,788, forward strand.
AAAACAATGCATATTACATTAAATACAGTGAAAAATGCATAATACATATAGCAGCATAACACATGAAGTAGTAGCAACAACACAGCAGCTAATAGCAGATATCCGCCTTAACGTGAGCGAAGGCAGTGGAGGAGGCAAACATTGTCTTTTTTTTTGTACTGTAAAGGCAGTAATGGAAAAAAACACAGGCAGACGCTATTGGGTAAGATAAATACAACACCAGGCTGGTGAGATGTAAATATCCTTTATTTTACTACAATAATTTATTTCTTTTTTGTTTTACCAAGTGCACTGAGAGGGCGGGGTCTGGTGGAGGAAGCATGCGTCTCTTTTTTAAATATTTATTTTAGCTGCAATAGCAGCCATGTAGGCTGTTGAAAATAAAAATAATAAACACAGCCCAGCTGTGCAGTGTTTATAGCTCAGCTCACACTTAATCCCTCGTTAGGCGGGACTGAGGACATCACTCCCCGGAGGGGCCTATCGGCAGCTCTGACATAAAATGCTCAGTAAATACCTGACCTGTGGCAGGCATATCCCAAAATTGTTGGTTGTAGGTCATCTTAGAATTGAAAGGAAAACTTTTAGGTTAGAAATAACAAGGGCTTTTAGAAGAAGTAAATGTTAAACATACCTGTGGGGGAAGTGCCGGATCGCTTTTCTGCTGGTACTGCTTGTAAAGAAAGAAAAAAGTTTAGTTCTGAGTTTTGAGCTTCTGTAACTATTTGTGTGTATTGTAAGAAATAGGTGTACGCATTCCATACAATGGCATGAAGACATTGTTGGCGTGTTGATTAAAGTAAGTGCTCCGAAATTGTTTCCTAAGCCATTGTAATAATGTTGGAATGCGCGCGTTCTAATATAATGTGCTGTTAAAGCCGGGGGCGTGCCTAAAGGGAGCCAATGGAGAACCGGGTTTTATTGTTGTTTGATTTCATTGTGGATATTTATAATTGCATTGTGTGTTTACATGTGGGTTAAACAAATGTATGCATTTATATATGTTAAGGCCAAATATGGCTCTATGTAGATTTAAATTACCATTTATATTGTATTGGTTTAGTCCAGGGCAGGGGCTAATGGAAACAAATATAAGTACCTAGGTTTTGGGTTATTTGGGAGAAGAAATAAGAAGAGTGAGGTGGGCTCTGACTATACTGACTTTGTAAGTAGGCAAGTGATCTGTGTTGGGAGATCTGTGTGAAAGAGATATTTTTATTTAAAAGTTTTCTTTTGAATTTTCTTTGCTTTGCAGTTGAATATTGAGAATCAATATTTTTTTTTATTTTTTTTTCTGTAGTGCTTTGTTTTGTTATTCCACTGGAGGCCTCTAAAAAACACTTTTTGGCATTGTAGCAGGGCAGAGGGAGAGAGCCCTGCACACTATTAACCACTTCAACACCATGACGCACGCACGTCAAATGAAAACCCACTTACAGTACCATGCCGTACCTGCATACATCAAGTTTCCCATTCTATTCTATAATCAGTTTCTCAGTCTAGTGTTTCAGGTTTCATTCTCTAAGGCAGTGCTAGTAATGTGGAATGTGCAATGGAAGTCAGGGGAGGGTCAGGTGACATTTGTATCCAATTGTGTATCATGTAGAGATTCCAATCTACCTGTGGGTATTTAGAAGACAGATATAATATGAGAAACCATTCATTAAACTTTTACAAGTATATATATATATATATATATAATATATATATATATATATATATATATATATATATATATATATATATATATATCTATATATTATAATTAAAATATAATATACTTAAATTATAATGTTTTGCTTTATTATTAGTTTTACCTGTTTAGTTGCAGTTTAAATAGTTTTTAGCAAAAGCTTTCGATTTCGATAACAGGGACAGTGATGTGGACTTATCATGCAGCAATGATGATGATGAGGGGACTGGGTGTTTATTATTGATCCCTACAATGATGCCAGTCCTCCATCATTTGATTTTGTACCTGTTTACACAGATGTGCACCCTGCTGTAGAACTTGAGAGTTTGCATTCTTCATTGGAGTGCTTTTTGGCTTTTGTTCCTGAAAAGCTAATCACTTACCTTTGTGACTGTACAAAGAAACAAAAGAGCATGCAGCTACCTTACAGGTAAGCCAGATGCAAATGGGAAGGTGTTTGGTTTGAAATGGCAATACTGTGACTAAATACTATCAATAGGTACAAGGCAATGAAGCAGGTGTCTGCGTCAGCCAGATCCATCAAAATGCCTGCGCAAAGTAGCCCTGTACACAAATTCGTGACTATCCCTCTAAAACAAGGGAAGCAGAGACCGCAAAAAAGGTGCAAGGTCTGCTACGAAAATGAAAACAAAACAAAACAAAAGAAAGGACACAAGAAAAAAGTGCAGTGGTTACGAAGGTAACCCCGGGTTCTGTTGTATTGAACATTTCAATGAATGGCACAGAGGAAGTCGATAATGGCACACATTTTGATGTTGTTTGATTTTTATTTGATAATTACTGTTTACTGATTATTATTGTTATTAGCGTTATTAGCAGCATTTTTGTTTTCATTGTTCAAACAAAAAATATAAAATCAAACTTGTTGTTATCTCTATATTGTATGTAGTACACAGGAGCATAAAGGGTTAATGAAAAACACAATTTAGGTCATTTATTTGTGTTTTACTCATTATATGTTAACATTTTATAGCAATTACAGGTTTGAAAACATTATTATATTATTATTATTGTTATTTTCAAAATATGGTACCTGGGAAGGGGTTTCATTTTTACATCTGGAGTTGAAGTGGTTAAGGGGGCAGGCCAAAGTGTATTCTTCTTCTTCTTCTTATTTATATAAATGACGGCAAAAAGGTGAGTGGTTTATTATTGTTGATTTAAATGTATTTTGTGTTTAGTATTGTTATGATTTATTTATTTATAAATAGGACGACGAAAAGCCATGCTTTGTTTATTGTTTGGCAGTGTGAATGCCACAAAACTCATGTAGAATGTGACCATCCCCGGACTGATTAATTTTGTGTTAATCTGGAGATGGTCACATGTATAAAAGCCTGCATCTGTCTGCTTTCGCCGTGGGAGTGTTTTGGAGAGAGAACGAGAGAGACAGAGGAGAGCAAAACTGAAAGTAAAAAGGATCAGTGAAGGCAACTGCCCAGCCTGACCTCATTTATCGATTCAGTGTGGTTTTTATGCTCGTGATTTCGATTTATTTAAAACATTTATTTTATGTTCTGTGAGCAGTGTTTTCATTTTGTTAAAATATTTTATTTATTTTTGTTTAATAATAAAAAAAAAATGGCATAACTGTGCTTTCACCCAAATACCTGCCTGTTTGGGGCGTAATTTCCCTGGTATGACATCACCACTTAGCCATCCCTGTCACAGGCATTATAAAACGACTTCTGATTGTCTCATGCCCCCTGCATAACCACTTGGCCATGACACATTACATTTGGTGGCAGTGGTGGGATCCAGTGGCCAGCAATGGGTGCTACAAAACTGAAGTAGAGCCAAATGCCTCCTAAAAGACCAAGAGAAGAGAGGACCAAGGTCTAAAGTGAACCAACAATGCCCAGGGTAGGGACTAATCCGGAGGCAGAGATTGGGGTTCCAGAACTCAGCACCATGTTCAAGAGCTTTCTAACCAGTCAACAGGCCAAGGATGAAAATATGGAGTGGGAAACATCTCACCAGGAGCAACGCTGCAGGGCAATGCAACATCAACTCAGCCTGCTGCAGGAGGAAGTGCACCAGAGTAGGCGCAAGAGACCACCAGTGGTAAATGTTAACCAACCTACTGAGCCACCTAATCAAGTCCAGGTTCTTGAGACCATGGACAGAGGACAGTTTAGGGGCTGGAGAGGGCCCAAATGTAAAAGTTCACAGAAGATGAGGACATAGAGCATTATCTAAGAACTTTTGAACAAATGTCCATGGTATGCAAACGGACACAAGATTGGGCCATATATTTAATTTTGTACTAACAGGCAAAGAAAATATCAATGGGTATGAAGGACATGCTGGACTATGACAAAGTCAAGGAAGCTATCCCGCAGAAGTTCAAAAATAACACTGAGATATCGACAATGCAGCCAGAAGGGGTGACAAAGGTTATCAGTTTGCCAGAGAATCCAGTATGCCACCCCAGGGTCTGCAGGGTTAAATATTGGTGTTGTCTAGCAAATAGCCCTATTGTACATAATCCCCCAATAAGATTTATGAAAGGGAAGGCTATATGCTATAATTGTGGGCAGGAAGGGCATATTAAGCCAGGATGTCCTTTGAGAAAATCTAGTGACTAATTTGTGTTATGTCCCTAGGCTCCGACAGCATAGTGCCACCAAAGTCCAGCAGGGTCAATAATTACTCTGGTATTAATGGGAAACTGTGGGAGGCATGAATTGATACAGGAAGTAATCAGACCTTGGTATATGAGGAGTGTGTGACTAGGGGGTTGTGGAATTGTGAGGGATGTGTGCAGATAAGATGTGTTCATGGGGATGTATAAATGTAACTTACAGCAGACCTGTGTCTTGATCTAGAAGGCCAGTCATATTTGGTAACAGTAGGAATAGCAGCTGAGTTACCACACTGATTTGCTTCAGCAACCCAGATCTTGTAATATGGCTATAACGAGGGCTCAGCCAGAAGCCAATTTTTAAAATGAGCTACCATTTGCAGGGGAGTACCTAGAAAATGTCCCTGTTAATCAGAGAAAGTCAAGGAGTGAGAGGCGAAAGGACAAGTTCAGGATAACCAGTTTAGAGGACAAGATGTCAAAACCTCCCTTAATGGAAGAAGCTGAGATTCCCACAAATATTGCTGAATTACAGAGGGAAGTTAAAACTTTAGAATCTCTGTATAATAAGGTGGTCATGACAGGAAACAGTAATGAGGCACTGTAAGGAAGAGTGAGGGATACTTCCTTAGACAAGGGGCCTCATTTACGAAAGGGCGCTAAACTTCATGGTGTACGTTTGTCGCAATTAGTGTGCACATTAATGGGTTCCGTATTTACTATTGCAATTTTATTAATTATCACGTGCTATACATGGCACATAATGGCAAACACTAAATTTAGTGCATCACACTATGGTAATCAGAATGAATATGCAATTTTTTTTTATGGTAATACATGCTGATGTATTTAAATGAGCATCCAGCACAGAATGATGAGATGACCTGTATTCATATGATATTTACTAAAGGACTGTAATTTTAGTGCACACATTACAGTGATTATTTATTAGTGCATATGAAAACCAGGCTTTAACCACTGATAGGCACGCTATTTAAACCTATTTTTCTGGGCTGAAAACTAGTGATATGCAGTTTGATTCTTTTTAGTGACTCAATTCATTTGATACATTCAGTTTACTGAATCAGTTCAACAGATGTGTTTATTTGATTCACTGATTCACTAACTCGAAATAAATACATCTTGCTGAATGACTTGATTATTAAAATTTGTTGGAATGGAAAAAATCCAGAAATGATAATTGATTGTCTAGGTCGGGGGTGTCAAACTCATCTGGCAGCAAGGGCCATTTAAGTTAAGACTGTTCACTTGGTGGGCCGTACAAAAAAAAAAAAAAAAAAAGTTATATATTGTAATGTACCTCAAAATGTCTACAGAAATTGTATGTAGGCCAATATACTCAAATATACTACTTTACACAAAAACATTACCCCCACTGCACAATTCAATAATATGCCATCAATAAGTATGCAGGCAGAGTTTTAATCAATTAATCAACATATTACTTAATCTATTTTATAGTACAAAAATAGACAGATATAACTAGAAGCAGCTTTCCTAGAACTGACAAAAACTCAATATCACAAATGTAATATAATGGAGGAAATAGAAGAGCATTGTATTTTACTTTCAATGGAAATCTCAAACAGTAAAAAAAATGTCAGAGTATATAATGCTAAGTTTCAACTTTTAATTTATACTCCAAAATATATAGTTTTTAACTGCTCTGGGGAAAAAAGATACTGGCAAGCGGTGAAAATGTGATTTAGTAAACAGAAACCTTACCACTGTAAATGTACCTTTTTATGACTTTTTATAACAATGCTCATTACGTGGGGCATGTCTAAGGTTACCTGACCTGGTTAGTAAAAGACATCCTAAGCGTCGGGTTTGTATAATTTTTGGTGGTGCCCAGCAGGGGTCAGAGTCCCGTCTCCTATACTTGCAGTTCGATAAAAAAAATAAAATAAAAAAAAAATAAAAATGAAATTATGTATGGATAGATTGGAAACAGTAAAACGTGTAACAGTGTCTCTATATTGCATAAAAACACTACCTTAAGAAAAACGTATTGTGGTTGTACTTAACTTAGACTATCTAGTTATATAGTATATATTATTGCTTACGTGTGACATACTGAGTTGGAGTACATCCTATAAAATGATATATTAGAGGATAAACGACAAAGCTCTGCTGAATACAGTAACAACCAAGTTCTGAATGATCCATACCCCACAAAAGCAAATACTTCAGAAAATTCAATCAAAAAAGTACTTTTGCAATGTTCTAATTGTTTCCAGGTAAACTGACAAAGTTATCTGTGTTGTTGCTTAGGCCATTGTTTGTTTACGTCGAACACACAGAGCATTTTCAAAACTAATTCGCTGGTATGATGGGACCAGCCAATCAGATGCTAGTTAACACGAGCAGGAAAAGAAGAGCACGCCCACTGCTTGTCTGGCAGAAATACTGTAAACAGCAAGGCAGGGCGTTCGATTCATTTTCATTGATAAACTTAAAAAATGTTATAAACTATTATTGAATCGACTATTCAGTATTTATATCGATGTATATAGAGGAATGGAATCAATCAAAAAGTCCAAAAGTACACAATAATGCATTTCAGTTATCGTCCCATAAACAAATCATAAGAATAAAAGCAATACATAATGTATAATAATGTTTGACTGCATATAAACCTTAGGCCATGTGTAACTTTTTTTATAAAACAATAAAGAATATTTTAAAACACTACCATATTGTACATATTTTATATTAAACAATTAACTTTTAAAGACTGGAAAATAACCAAGTATAGTGTTAAACACAATCACACCTCAAACTACCTGCCGAATCGAACTGGATTGAAGCCAGATCAGGGCCTCATTTTTAGGCTTTTTTTTTTCAGGCCTCGGTCGCGTATTCTTTACAAATCGGGTCTTCAGTCACAAGTAACAGCTCCCAAAAGCTAAGCACACCCCTGACACTAAGCAGACATCTGTGAATAGAAATATTGTTCACATCAAAATCTATGTAAAATATAAGCTCAAACACTGGTGGAGCAGGGCCCACGTTCATGAATACTGGTGGAGCACAGGCCCACATAACTCGTCGTCTATGAAAGACATTTAAATTGTTTGATAAATCTGATAAATGTCACTGTTGTGGTATAAAACCTTTTAGGTTAGAAATAACAAAGGATTTTACAAGAAGTAAATGTTAAACGTATGTATATTTAAATGTAATTAAATAAACATTAAAGTGCGCTCTGACTATCTAGACTGTGTGAGTAGATAAGTGATCTGTGTTGAGAGATATGTGTGAAACAGCCCGATATTTTTGCATTTTATTTCCTTTGCATTGAATATTGAGATTTTTTTTCTTTCGTGTTTTGTTTTGTTATTCCACTGCAGGCCTCTAATAAAAAACACTTTATACATGGTATTCCATTGGTTTTTATACAATGTCCGTGCCGATATCTTTTCATAACAAGCCCTGACAGCTCCATAAGCATTTACTTTTTAACTATCAGATGAAATATTTACAGAATACTTTAAAACTGCTGCTATAACCATGATTCATTTATTATTAATAGCGTTTTATTTATGCTAAATCACATTTTTATTTACTGTGTCTCCCAATTGCTTATAATGAAAACATGTATTATGTTTTCCCATTATTGTAAATAAAAACGTGATTTGGTATAATTTAATTTAATTATGCGGTGAACTCATAAAATATATACAATATACAATATATTACTTATTTAATGAGTGGAGCCATGTGTTTTATTATGCTTAGCAAATGTTTAGAAATGCACAGCACTGTATGTTATTAAATGTTTGCTAATGATATGCCACCAATGCAAACTTGCTCCCAGTTTAAGAAACATGGTGAGCTTGTTTCAACAATAACCTTACATTCTCTATAAATGTTCTACATTATCTTCCAGTTAGTTGTATTTCATTTACATCAAAAGCCATAAGAGACTGCAAATAATTAAAACAACATCTGCTAACAGTCTTTCCAGGTTTTTGGCCATTCATTTTGGCACCTTCCTTAGCAACAGTTTTCATTCTGTAGCTCAGTGAATATTCCCTGCCTTGACATGTGCTGACACTCCATAACTGACATGGCCATGTTCCCAGACTATAGTGGCGATTCTATATATATTGCAATCTGGCCCACTGTGCATATGTTAGGCAACATCTACCCACATGCGCTCAGCTATAGCAATTTTACCTGTTTCATAAAAAAAAAAAAAAAAAAAAAAAAAAACCCTCACATTACTTGAAGAGCTGTAAAGTTTATCACAGAGACAAGACAGAATTTGTTAGTTTTTCATCATTTCAGGCAAATTGTCCAGAATTTAAAGAAAGATGTATGGTGACACTATTTTCCCAGATTCAGTAATCAAAAAAGTCTACAGAGCCTTTGCTCTAGAGCTCAGAAAGGATAGTTATACCATTGTAGCCCCCCTTGTTCTATGATTGCATCTCAGAACCCCTGCATGTTCTGCACTGAAACAGACTATAATCTGGGTAGGGAACACTTTGGTACTAAGAAAAAAAACCTAAAAAGCTAGATTTTTTTTTTTTTTTGCAACTGAATGCAAAAATACAAAAACAAATTGAAAAAAGATGGAAAATTTGTTTTTAACCATTATTCCACATTAAATCTATTCCCAGCATCCCTGGTACGATAATCTGAATATTAAAAATAATACCTTCACAGTTCGAAACACCACTATTCTGTCTAATCCACTTCTAGTGTTAAACTAGGCTTAGAGTGCTCACGATCCCCTGTGATATGAGTTAACTGTCTGTACCACACAGATGGGCTACACACACTTAATGACTACTGATTTCAAGCAGAACACCACCCCTCACAGCAGGTCACACAACTCTGCCAGAATTATTATTTTTTTAAATCACATATTACAGCTATGGCCAAAAGTTTTGCATCACCCAAATAGAATTAACAAATTTTGTTCACTAAATTCTAATGAAACCTGCTGAACAATGTTATGTTAACATATTAAATTGCATAACGCCTTGCAGTTTTCACTTAATCAAAAACCTCACAAAAATGACATTTCAAAATCTAACACGAACTACTGTAGTACCATTGTGGCTTCCGATAGATTTCATTTGTTAATTAAAAAATATGTTCATGTATATTTTCTTTTTTATTTCATCTTAATCCTAAAATTGTATGTGATGCAAAACCTTTGGAAAGAGCTGTATATCTGTGCATAGTGGCACAATTGTTTTAGAGATCGCTACAGTAAAACAAAACAGCTATTTTTCTGGTAAGGCAAACAAGTCAGTGAACTACTGCAAGTAAGATAGATGTTTATACATATCAGTATTTTATAACTGTGCTTCAGTATAACCTTGTTGCACAAAACAAAACCAAAAAAACCTAAATACTCAGTCATTTGTCTCAGGAGATGTTATAGTTTTAAGTAAGTGGCTGTAGGTTTATGGAGAGACTTGAGTAATAAGGAGTTATTTGCTTTTTTCCCTTGGAATTTTTATTTGGAAAAGCTGCAGCACAGAATAATGTGCTAATTATCGCTGTTTCATACACCTTATTTTCATGTGCTGTTAATGGACAGGAATTGCTTAAAATTGGGCGGAGCCAGCACATTGTATGTTGTGTAAAAAAAATTCTGAACAAGTTATGTTATTACTGGACATGCATTTTTATTTCTGCACCCACTGTTGGTCTGACATATCCACTACTAGTTGACTTGCCCTTTTCTGAATCTAACAAACCCTGACAGGCTAAAAAAAGTAAACCCTGAAACCACTAAAATATAGGTAACACTTTAATTAAACACCAAATCTATAACAATGTAGTTACACAATAACTAATTAATAGCAAAAGCAACACAGGTTTCAAATGTAAATATGGTTTGAATGCATCATAACTTAATGTTTAGCCCAAACTACACCTACAAGTCATGTACAGCTAATTAAAGACCTCCACATAGGTTATTAACACTTAAGCATATCCTCCTTTTCAAAATGACTTTGACATTTCCTGCATCCTGATTTGGCTGCAATCAGGAAAATCACTGAATGTCCCAGTTTATACATGCAATAAAAAAAAAAAAAAGTTATATTATTTTTAAAATGTTTAAGTTAAGCAACAAGACACAAATGAGTGGGTTGTATTGATACAGTACAAGTCCCTTCTCAACCCAGTGTGGGTTGTAGCTGTATATGCCTTCTTTGTGTATCATTGCTTATTTTCGTAAACATTTTAAGGGGAATGCACACTTTGTTTTTTGTTACTTATGATGAGTAAAATCAAGTCGTGTTAAAATCCAATGAAATACGAATTGAACATACACCTTTTCTCAAAATAATGGAAACTTTTCAATATATTGGCACAGAAAGGATTTTATATATATATATATATATATATATATATATATATATATATATATATATATATACTCAATACAAATGCTGTTTGGCATAAATAACATATGGATTTTGTCAATACCCAGGGGATAATATTCCAGGGAGATGTCATGGGAAATAAACTGAAAAAGTTGATTCTCTCCTGGAGTCATCATTCATATAAGGCGGGGATTTATTTCAGAATTGCTGCTTATCTATCCATCACAGGAACGCAAGTAGTTGCCTCGGGAGGAGATGAGCAGATGAACAGATGTATCCTATTTAAATATTTCACCAGAAAATCTCAATGACAAAAACAAACCCAGTCTCATCATACACTCCAATATTGCCAAATGAAAACCTTCACAAAACCCAACCAGAGCTTCATATCTTCTGGACACCTAATTTTAAAGATATCACACTTTTTAGTTTTGGACTTCTCAGAATAGAACATAGACAGGATTACATCTGTAAATAGGTAAAATCCTGTAAGTTATTAATAATCAGCCTTTGTTTATAAGAGATAGTGCTCTTTTGCTTTACTAAAACAATATGTTAATCTCTAAATATATCAACTTGATGGCACTGTTTACCTTAGCCCCACAAATTATGGAAAAAGTAAACTTTAAACTGTCAGGATTTAGACTGATAGCACAGAGGATACCAATGGGGGGTTGGCAGAAAAAGAAAACACTGAGTAAAACTACAGACATTATGTGCTCTATTCATAAAACCTGAACTGTATTAAACATCAAACTTTATTTATTCCACAGAATACTGTAGCGACCCTGTAGGTCCAGGTCGGTAGGACTTTTATTTTGTCTCGTTTGTTTGTCTTGCTTTGTCTGGTCCTGTGCCTTCATGTTAGCTGCATTGTTCTGGGGAGGGACCATACCACTGGTTTCGGCAGTGTGTATGTGTGTGTGTTTGAGCCATTGTTGGGTGCAGACCATGTCATCTAGAGCCCTTAACACTGCCCGCCCCCCCCTTGAGAGTAGTGGTCCGCTCTCTTCTCTCTGTGTGATGTGTGGCTGATTGACGACCACCAACAATACTTTTGGGAAATTCCTGCCACTGGTAGTTATTCGCTGAGCATTTTATAGTAGAGCTACCAATAGGCCCCACCAGGGAGTGACATCCTCGGTCCGCCTTCTGAGGGAACAAACTGTCACTCCGCAGAGCTCACTTCTTACTGCGTTAAGGTAAGGTACTAACCAAACCAATTGCTGATTGAGTCTGTATGAAAGAGCTCTCTCTCTTGTTTTCTGCAATTCCCCTGCATTATTTTTTTTTAAATGGTGCTGGAAGTTGGCTTGCCACTTCCCTGGAATCAGAAACTCAACTTCTGAACTGAGCTATTATCAATATGCACTTTGTTAAATCTTTCCTATCCTTTCACCAGCCTGCATCACTTGCGGTCGCGCAGTCTGCTTTCTAGCCACAGTGCCTGCTATTCTGTGTTTTTCTCCTGCTATTTGTAGCAAACCCCCCCCCCCCCCCCCCCAAAAAAAAACAGAGATGCAGGCTCTTCCACCAAGACTCGCCGTGCGCGCATCCTGCTGTTGAGTCGACTCTGTCGATTGTCCCGGCCCACATGCTCTGTGCGTGGGGGCCCCCTTTTCCACAGCTAAGCTGTTGTGTGGGTGTGTGTCTTTTCTTAGTGCGCTAAAAAAACAACACAACAACAAACAACGTGTGCCTCCTTGTAACAGGGGAAATCTGTGCTGACTGCATAACGCATGCAGGGTGCGGCAGGAAGAGGGCAGCAGCCTTCTAAGATCCGCCAGTCAGTAATTGCATTGACACGGAGAACTTTCCCTCTCTCTCGGTGGCTTTCTGTCTCCTGTGTCACTGAATACCTCACCCTTCCATACTCCTCCACCGGGGCCTAGTTCTACCTTGCCCTGCTGCCTTAATACTGTTTAAAAAAAAAAAAAAAAAAAAAAAGCATTTGCTCCACTCTGGTGTACGCTACACGTTGCCCCGGTCGTGTGAATGCACGCGGTTAAGGCCAGACTATCACCTACACTGTACCCAGGTGCATCACCGTGCGCTTAAAGGCTACTCTCTCATTGCCTACTGTGGCCATTGAGGCTATGTATACACCCTTGGTGCCTTGGTGTTTTGCTGCCCTCTTAGGTGTCCTCTGTGTTTCAGCACCCCTGGTGTTTTGCACCCTCGGTGCTTGAGCCTTCGTGCCCTCAGTGCACGTATTGTTGGCTTTGTTTTACACAATATAGAATAGTAGGACCTCTAATATTTTTGTTTGTTTGGTGAATTTCCACAAAACCTCACTTTTTGCATATGTAAAGACCTTGTCATGGATTTGTGCAAGAGAACCTTTTTTTGGTGTCATTTTTAAAAGCCTGCAAAAGTGCACAGTTTTCATTTAAATGCTGGATATGTAGACTGCATCTATGGTCCGGTTTATTTTTGCTTTTAATAAACCTTCATTGGAAAGAAAATATCTCGATGCTGCTAAATGCACCACCTGCAAGCCACCCAGGCACTGTCTTTTTTCTGCATATCTTTGTAGTTATTCAAGTTGCAATCACATAATAATGGATACTGCTGCACCTCATAAATTAATCCATGATTAACTTGTTTTGAGGTGCTTGACATTTGTCAAAGGTGTTAACCTTGCTTCTGACTGGTCAGTTTCATTCCAGTCCCATGATGAAAAACAAAAATAGAAAGAGGTTCTGTTTTAGCGATGCAAAATTTTCTCAAAGCGACGTTGCTCGCATCGCTCGCTGCTGGTGTGGAAACTCCCATTTGACTGCAGTGACTTCCAAATTATTCACTTGCATCACTCACATCTAGTGTGGATATGGCTTTATAATCAAAGTTACATGAAAGATTCCATGGGATGTATTCATAACCCATTACAGTTTGGATAAATTATACTAGATGCAAAATAAATCCATTGGATGGAAAAATATTTTGTCTTGCGTTCATGGGATGCACAGAATGGAAAAGGACGCAGACAAGCATATTTGTGGTAATCTATTACACTGCAGTAAAATGAACGTAAAATACTTGTTTGTTTAAAAAAAAACTGTTCTGCAATATAACAGTATTGATTAAGGTACACTCCAATCTTGTAGGTGACATCAATAAGCCTATTAAGTATATTTACTTTTAGGCCCTGTCCACACTACATAATGATCTCGAGAACCGTACTCAAACCCTTCTAATTAATCCAGCTCAAACTCTAGCGTCCACACTAAAGTATCGTTTCATGTTTAGTTGGGTGTAATGCGTACACACTTTATCACTATTAAAATAGTTTGGTTACAGTTCCTAGCAGCACAGCAGTTGAAATTAATACGATAGTATCCCACCATACACTATAATTTATTTTAAAATAATGTGTTACGCCCCATATTCACAGTGGTCCACATTGCTGAAATAAAACTCAGAAAAAGCTGTTAATTACAAAACAATCTTTGCTTTTACCTTCATATCTTTCCTGAGCCTAATTCTAGTCCCTTTAATTTTATTTCAGACAAAGCTAACAAATTACATGAATTGTTCATGATCCTACTTTTAACTCGCATTTCATTTTTGCAGTCCTTAATTTAACGTTTTGCTTTTGTTATTTTCCCCACTAGTATAACAGGGATGCCCTGACAGATTTTTTTAAGCATAAAAATGAATACCTAGAGCGAAGTGTACAATGACAGCAAGTCAGTTGTCAGTCGGAAGTTTTTTTGCTAAGCAATCAACATCTTCAGGGGATTCTCAGAAGATCACTCATCTGCATCTCAGCCTTCTACTTCTGACTGTACGAGTGCTACAGTGCCCAAAGCAGTTGCAAGCAATAGTAATGCAGAAAAATGCAAACGAAAAAATCAGTTCTTATAATTTTGAATGGGAGATGCACTGTCGTGTGTGTGAGAGCTGCTGGGCAAAAAAAAAAAACTAAAGAAAAAACATATACATGTGGATGTACAGATTTTCAAGAATCTTTGCTTAAAGGACACAGACATGGGACTGCTGTTGCTGTTATTGGAATGCACAAAAATATGAAAACACAAGTAGATGAAGGCAACAGATGGTGCTTAGGATCCCGTCTCATTGTCATGCGAAACGTCTACTATTAGTATACAACAAAGAAAAAAGTATGTCTGTGCATATCTATATCTATACACAGACAGAGATTGTTTACATTGTTTAAATGTTCATAAAAATGTACCAAAATGTACATCCCTAGAGTTTATTAGCCTTTGTGTTAACGATAGTTTAGTATTGGATGGATGGGACGCAAACTTTTTGGGCATGTGCGTTTGAGGAACGGATGAACAGAAAAGCTAGCATGACCTCTGAAGGTATATCTAATTCTGAAAAAACAAACCAACATATTAAATATAATGTGCTTTTCAATAGGAAGATGGGTGAGCCACAAGCAAGGCAATATGCCACCAAGAGTAGAATTACATGAGCACTGAAAATTGTTTTACTGGACCTGTTTACATTTTGTGTATTTCTTTCTGGGGGGGGTTGGACAGATTTAGCTACTTCTGTTAACTTGATCTTCATTGAAAGTGGCTGAAGCAGCTGTGGATTCTTTTACTCGGCAGTATAATTGACTTATGGTACACTGAAGCATCTAGCAGTTCAATTGGTATCCTTTTAAAAGAACTGGATCTCTCATTACAATGCGTAGCAGACTGAGGGGAAAAGGGGGGGGGGGTGTCTGTGGTTTGGCAATGAGAAGTGGGACAGGATGTCATGAATGCCACCTGCTTTGGTAACTCTGTCCGCAAGGCGCTAAAGCCTGGGATAGCAGACGGGTTTGACTATGAGCCAGCCACAGACACTCACAGACTGACCCTCGCAGACGCTTAGACTGCGACCTTGAGTGCCCAGGACTTATCCCCTGGTGACCAGCTCTGCGCTTGACAAACATTTAGTCACACCATACAAAAAGCAGAGCCAAGACTACCATGTCAGATAATCTGCTTACTGGAAATATGTGATAACTTTGTGTTGAGATAATGAAGAAATACTCTGTCATTATGTACCTGAATATGCTTCCTGGACCATTACCAGTTGGACAAACTGTACTGCATGTCTTATGCCCAGGGCTAGTTCTGTTCCCAAACCTAAACAAAACAAACAAGAGCCAGTACCACTTAACTGCCTGACAATTTTGTCAATGTACAGTATGCAAGGTTCTTGGCTCAATCCAACTGTGCTAGATTTATAATTCAACACAATGTTACCGTCTGATCCTTCTTTGATTACACTCTGAGATAAAATCCCTGTCAACAGCATTTTTGCATTAACTTCAACTATTTAAACAGCCTAGATACAAGCCTAAATTAAGTATCATGGGACAAGCTGGGGCATAATCACGGAGGAGTCTTTTAAGACTGGTAAGACATTGAATGGCATACCAGTCTTTTGGAGGGTAAATGTGTTTTGCATTGGCAGCAGTTAGTTGTGGTGTGCTGTAAAATTGACATTGTTATTCATAATTCATTATTGTACTAAAGAACAACTAGCAATTGCGTTCTCGTTATAAGGCAGAACATGGCTTTGAAGCACAAGTTCCAGCTACCGATTTTCTTTTAAAATGCTTGTTTTTAAACACAGGCAGCATTGTTGACAGGTCCGCAGGCATGTTTTGTTTGACTGCATCTCCTTAGAGCAAGGCATGGAAGATATCACAACACATTTCAGTGATGTTTTAATGGAAACAGCAATCAGTGACCTGTTCTTAACTTAAGGGTATTGTGTGCACAGGGGAATATAAATGTATCGTGCAGATACATGCACATGTATGGTGTTTTACAGAAGGTTAGTGATGCACAGTAACCTTCACCAACGGGTGTCTGAAAAGAGTTTGATTGAAGAACATTCAATAAATATTTATCTTCACTTTTGAGGTTGGAGGTCTCTTACCATATGCTTTGCTGGCTATATTCCCAATGGACTATAAGCTTTAAAACATGTGTACACTAAAAGAAAAAGAAAAAAAAAATCATAAGAAATACATAAACAATGGTGCCATACCATGAACAGTGCTTTAGTTTATGTTTAGTTTTACAGTAGTGTAGTATTTAAACTAATGTAAAAATTACAACAGCCTGCCTCTGCATGATTTATTCTCATTTGCACACAATACATTTAAATGTCTTTAATATATATTAATATATCATATATACACACAAACAGAATATACTAGAATTTCGACAAACCTTTAACAGTGCTTGGTTGATTTTTCATATGTGATTTAACTGTATACTGTACATCTATTCTAGAGGTGAGATGGCAGCCCCCCTTCTTCTCTCATTGGTTTATCGCAATAGTTTTAAAGCTTCTGCTGTGAAGTTTATTTCCTCCACCTCCACTCTCCCTCTTTTGCTGCTGCATCTCCCATTCTTAGTTTGATGGGTCCCATCATCCAGTCTTGGTTGACCACTGACAGTTGTAAACACAAGAGCTTTCCCTCACAGCTTTGCAACATACCTCAATTTTTCAATTCCGATCTGAACACCTACTGACACCTAATAGACTATCATGAGTGCAGAACTGGTTGCTGGTTTTGTGATGTTTGCAAATTGGGAGTTAAACCAGACCTCCAGAGATGAAAGGCATGGGAGGTTTAGCATGAAATAATCCACCTCCCAGACCCTAGAAAGGTTAACTTTGTTAAACAAGCTGGGTTATGACTTTCTGCCTTTTTACAGTAGGAAGTGTTTAGGCTTGCCTTCTATTTTTGCAGACCTTTGCAGAGTTCAACATCAGTATTACAGCATTCTCCCAAAGGATTACAACGTTGGATAAACACTGCACAAGTGTAAGGACCAGAAGACTTATGTAGAGTGGCAGGGGATTAAATCACCATGTCATCATCCCTCATAACAATGAAGCACCTGTCTTTCCCTGCAGACCCATCCGCACAGCTTGGAAAGAACTCAAAACTTGTCGCCCGAGAGCTGCATAGATTTTATTACAGCAGTAAAGGTTGTAGAAAGGAACCGACAGGATGACTTTTATGCTGGACCACAGTATAAAAAGAATGGTCTTATCTGGTACAAAATAAGAGTGTAAGAGTATACGTTGAAGATATAAAATCCCCAAAAGGTCACAAAAGACTAAATGGTATTGTGTTTCAGATGCCTTTGTATTTATTTATTTATTTATTTGGAATCGCCAATTATTTTTTTCTCGTTTTCTCCCCAATTGAAAGCCCAATAATTTTTTTATTTTATTTCAACCCGTCTCACCGCTGCCATCCCCGCACTGACTCGGGGACGGACACATGCGTCCTCCAAAACGTGTGCAGTCAGCCGTCCGCTTCTTTTCACTCTGTAGGCCCTCCATGCAGCCACCTCAGAACTAAAACATTGGAGGACAATGCTGTCTAGATAATTTTGAATGACCTTTGCTGCTGCAATGATGTTTGCCACCCCTCCTATTTTTGTGACATCTGCAAATTTAACAAGTTTGCTTACTATACCAGAATCTAAGTCATTAATGCAGATTATGAATAGCAGGAGAACTAATACTGATCCCTGTGGTATTCCAATGGTTACCTTGCTCCATTTTGAGGTTTGTCCTCTAATCAAATGAGACCATGTTGTGGTCTCAGTTTGCCAATGGTTCTCTGTCCTCTGTTTTAGTTATTCTGTCTTTGTTATTTGAAAAGACTAAATCAAGGCATGCCTCCTCTCTAGTCGGTGTCTTGATAAATTGTGTTAGGAAGCAGTCATTTGTCATTTCCACCATTTTAATTTCATCTGTCGTGCTCCCCATCAGATTTTCCCATTGTATATGGGGGAAGTTGAAATCCCCATTAATGTGGCTTCTCCTTTGCTGCATGCATTTCTAATGTAACTGTATAACAGATTATTTTGCTCGGTGCCTGAATTTGGTGGTCTATAGCACGCTCCTGTTATTATGCCCTTTGAATTTTTGTCAATTATTCTGACCCACATTGATTTTGCATTGTTTTTTAATTCCAGATTTAACATCTGGGCTTCAAGACTATATTTGTTGTATAGGGCTACCCCTCCACCTCTTTTGTCCTGCCTGTCTTTCCTATACAGTGCATACCTACTAATATTATATTCGTCTCCATCATTCTCGGATAACCAAGTTTCTGTAACACCCATCATATCTTAATCACTTGTTAGCACTGTAGTTCTAACATTTTGTTTCACTGTGCACTGTTGTAGTAAGGGGGTCCAGACTGTGAACTGAACTTGCTGTGTTTCTCAATATGGAGTCTCCAACAATCATGACCTCCCTTCTTTTTGCTGTCTGGCCATCACTGTTAATAGGGTCATGGATGTTGTTCCTTTCATTCTCTTGATGTTGGTTTTGATCATCTAAAATTTTGAAGTGGCTCAAATTTGATGTTTTGATTTCTGGTGGTTGTGTTTGACGAAGTTTCTTTTTTTCTTTGTTTTGACCCTCTTTTATCTCCCTATTGAATTTTTGGGCAATGATGACTCAGGTTGCTTTGTTTATGTCTTGATAAGGATTCATTATGTTAAAATTGCTTTGGTTTCAGTTTATGCTCCTAATGACTACAATGTCGAGTTCTTGCCCTCAATAGTTAAAACTCTGTTAGAATTTCATGATTACTCTTTTATTGTAGGAGACTTTAATGCAGCTCCTAACCCTGTTCTAGACAGGTCCTCACAGGAACAGACAGCCACTCGCCTCCTATCTTCTCTAACACTAGACAGCTTTATTTTTTATGTAAACCTAGCTGATCTGTGGCACCTTAAGAAAAGTAATGTTAAAGACTATAAGTTTTACTCTGTTAGACATAGACCTTATTCTAGAATCGATTATATTTTCATGTCTCCTGCTCTTATTAACTCAATGTTAAGAATTGATATACTGCCCATTCTAACTTTGAACCACTCCCCAGTCTTTTGTAACTTCACTGCTGTCACTGTTCATTCCCAAGCCAGTAGATAGCGCTTCAATGACTCCCTTCTGTCAAATTCTGAGTTTCTTATTCAATTAAATCATAAGCTAGAAGAGTTTCTGCAGTTTAATACTAATAATTGTGATAGTCTTCAGACCTTATGGGAAGTTACAAAATGTTTTTTGCGAGGAAACTGTATTGCCTTTTCATCAAATTTAAATTCCTATCGGAATAGTTCACATATCTTGAAAATGAGATACAGATGCTAGAGAGAGAACAAAAGTTATGATTTTCAGATGAAAGAACAAAGAAACAGAGTGTTCTCAAGGGAGAATTTAAAGCATTGTCTAGGACTAGAGCTGAATTTATTATGCACCGTACTAAACAGAAATACTACCCTCAAAGTGAAAAACCAAGCCGGTTTTTGGCTCTAAAATTGAAGCACAATGAATCTAGGGCAGCCATTACTGCAATTAGGACAGGGTTAGGGTCTGTAGTCTCAAAAACATTCTATTCCAACCGTTGCACTTGTGAAACATTAACTGATACATAGGATTGTAAATCATTTCTTAATAGTTTGAATCTACCTAAAATTACAACAGAAGGCGGTCAACTTTTGGATGCCCCTATTACAGTGAAAGAGTAGAGAGATGCATTGCAGTCCTTACAAAAGAGAAAAACACCAGGTCTTGATGGCGTTCCCACCAGAGTTCCTATTGGTAATTTGGGACATGGTTGGGCCATTGATTTTAAAATCCATTAATCAGTCTGGTACATTCCACAGAGACCAGAAAACAGCATTGATTTGTCTTATTAAAAAAAGGGGAAAGCTCCACTTGATTATTCTAGTTATCATCCCATTTCCTTCATTAATAGCAAATTAAAACTGTATGCCAGGGCACTAGTCACTATAATGAAAACTTTTATAGGGATTTTAATCCATTTTGTTTGATGATTTTAGAAAACTAGCAGGTTATAAAATTAACTTGACTAAATCAACACTGATGCCCTTAAATGAGGCAGCAAGAATTACTAGGTTACCTTCCATTATTCCATTTGATAACTCACTGACATACCTGGGCATTCGGATTCATCCCTCTGGTCAGTAGATTGTTAAGGATAGCTTTGGCAATCTCATGCAGAACATTAAAGTTGATTTGCAAAGATGGGGCAGTTTACATTTTTTTTTTTTACATGGTTGAATAGCAACAGGAAAAATGAATGTTTTACCTTGTTTTAATTTTTTATTCTTTATGCTACCCGTGTCTCCTCCTCCAAAATACTTTGAAGAAGCACACTCTAGCATTTAAAAATTTATATGGAGAGGGAAACGCTCTAGAATACGACTGATCACGCTGCAACATACCAGATCCTCTGGAGGACTAGCTCTCTATAATTTGAAATTCTATTATTGGGCACTCCAGCTCAGGGCAATGAGGACCTGGATGAACCAGGATTCAAGAGCTCTCTGGTGTTCCATAGAAGCAGCTCTAGTTCAACCTCATAGACTTCAAGACCTTCCTTTTACTGGGATTGGTTGTAAAAATCTCAGTCTTAGATTTGGCCCCATTGTAATGAACTCTTTAAGAGTATGGAATAATATTTTAAAAAAATTATGAGTGACCCCTTTCAATTTAATCAATCCTCTCCAATCTGGCATAACCACCATTTGTTATCTGGTGGCCAAACCTTCGTTTATGAAAGATATTTTTGATGGAAATAGCATTTGTACGTTCCAGGTCATTAGGGATAAGAACTCTTTCCCAGGTTCTTCCTTCTTTATGAATCTAAAGCTTAGATCGGCTATGCGTGCCTAAGGTATGCCTTGGAATTCACTTTTACCGTGTCATCCTTTGGCAGATTGGATCAAACAGTCACAAAGTTCTCAGGGCATAATTTCTCGTAAATATAATGTATTATTGAACCAAACATGCCATTCCTGCCAATTACAAAAATTTGGGACTGAGAGCTCGGGTGGATGGGACTTACCCCTTTCTAGGAAAGAATATGGTCAAACGTATTTTTAGCATCTAAAAATCCACCCCATCAACTTATACATTTCAAACTCAACCACTGAACCTATGCAACACCTTACAGACATTTGAAGATGAAAATTATTCCAAATCCTACTCGTAACATCTGCCAGCTTAACACACCAGGCTCCTTCCTTCACATATTCTGGGATTGCCCTGGGATTGCAAACTTTTGGAGTCATGTAACCTATGTGCTATCCAATCTGTCAGGGGTTCAGTTTGGACCAGATCCATATTTATGTTTGTTAAATGATGATTCAATATTTGGTTTTACACTATCTCAATGTAGAATTCTATTAGCAGGTCTAACTTCAGCAAAGAAGTAAATTCTACAGCTCTGGAGTACCCCAGACTCGCCTCTGATCCAATACTGGCTCACTGCTTTCTGAGATATTGTGCACCTAGAGCACTCTACAGCCAGATTAAACAAGGCTTGGCCAGCTACAGTAGAGGCATGGAATACAGTCGGGGCAACCATTGCCGACTTTATTCAGGCATGACAGGTTTTATTTTAGTTGTACAGTTATTGTCCTTATTGCTTGTATGATGTATATGTGTAAACTTGAGAGCGGTTGCTGTATGCTTTGGATTTTTTTTTTAAGTTATTGCGTGACAAATGTGATCCATGTATTTCCTTTTTATTGTGAAAATAATAAAGAAAAAATATTGATCACAAAAACTATTTAAGCATTTGATGAAAAATGTTTTCATTCTACGTAAACCTAAACAGCAAATTAAGTGGTAAATAACAAAGAATACACACTTTGTGTTATATATATATATATTATATATATATATATATATATATATATATATATATATATATATATATATATATATATATATATATATATATATATTACATAAAATAAGTTTGTTCAATACAGATTTAACCCTTTAAAACCTGTGATTTTATTACAGGACACTTGCATTTGAATATTTACATTAACTGAATTTATAGTCTTCCTGAACAAATGCAATTTGAAATGAAGCAATACAATTAATATTAAGGCATACAATAGATGTTTAGTTTCTGTGCAAAATATAACAGGTGTTAGAGTGCATGTTTGAAAATTCTATAGAATAAAGAATAGAGGTAGCTAGGAAGTTGTTTTGCTCTTAACTTTTTATGCCTTTATATTAATTTCAATCTGTGAGAAAACTGAATTTACATTATGACTAAGATTTAGAACTAACTAACTATGTTCGGCTATAATGTAAAAAAATCAATACATTATCCCCCAAAAATACTATAAAACATAAATGTTGAAGATATTTTAACTACCCCTGTTTGTCTTCAAAATATAGAATGTCCAAATGGGTTCCATAATCACAGCAATCCCCACAACATCTTGGGCAAACTGAACATTAGTGAGCATCCTTCGATCTCCTGACCAAGCCATGCCATGAACCATTGGTAGAATGGTACCAATAGCACCATTTTACATTCCAATAATGCAATATGGTACAGCATGGTGCAACTATTGCAATATTTGTTCCAGTGGGTTTGCTACCTGATCTGAACAGATGTTACAATGGCATCCACAAGGTCATTTTTTTAAGGCATTTATTATTTTTTACATTAATGTCCAGGGTTTTTTTTTTTTCTCCACCTCCATTTTACAACAGTATTTAGTAAAACTGAAATAAATATAATACTGGGCTATATGCGCTTGTCTTGTTTTTCTTACAAAATGAAATAAGTAATTGTAACAAATGATAACACTCATCCAGTTATTATTGCTGTAAGGCTTAATGTACTTAGCCCTTGTAGTTTTAAAGAAATCACATTTAAACACAGACTGTGTAAGTGTCAGCTTTTTTGGTGCATGGTTAATTTCCCATACAGGCAATTGAATCAAGTCATACAGACTTTGCAAAATACTACTTATTTAACTTCATTCATGATCTGTATTTTATTCTGCAAATAAAAAGTGCATCTGCAGTCAGGCTGTATAAAACACAGTTCGAAGAGGGTTTTAAGTCACCTTTTAGTTTGAAAGTGTTTAAAAAGAAATGATACTATCTGTGTTTTGCAATCAGTAACAACTGAGTTAGAGGCACAACTGAATCTCAATGTTATCATTAAATCACTTGCTGTGGGAGGTATGACTGACAGTATCTCTTAACACTATGTTGAATGCTGCCTCTGCTTCAGAGGAAATACCAACACAACTGTTACTAAAGGCTTGTTGCAAGTGATTATTCTTTTATCCACTTTATAAGGGCTTTTTTTTTTAATGGAACTTGGTTACCCAGCTACATTTACTGTATAATGAAACCTGACCAGTACCAAAGGGGCTAAACATTGTGGCTGCTTATCTGTTGCCTCTTTCACTTGCATTGTGGGTAAAAACTGAACATTTATTTAAAAAATAAATAATACTGACAACACCTATATTACACAAACTGAATCACTGTCAGAAAAGTCTGATTTCACCAGAATCAGACGACAGTATTTCTGCCAACATCTAATTGTCTTGCCATCTTGAAATTCATTCTGTAGAGTGGAAATGTTTACATTATTGTGTGCATATCAATTGTTGTGTATAAGCAGTAAACATATACACAGAATATCCCATTACCAAAGCAGTATTTTACAAATAGCAAGAACAATAGAATAAATAGTACTAACTATTATAAGCGAACATACAATTGCAATACCATAATAAATGTTTATTCTCAGGATCTTTGGAAGCAATAATATTCCCCACTCTCGATTATTTTTCCATGGAAACCACTCCTGTTAACTCAAGCATATGCTAAGCTGCTGTGAGCAGGCTGGCTGTAGGGGTGACGTCAGGCCAGGAAATAAATGCAAGACACACAGCAGCTGCAAGTGAAATGGTCAAGGTGTTTGCTTGCCCCGGTTTATTGCAAATAAAAAGTTTAAACAGACAAAAGCAATTTGTAAAAGAAAACGGAGCATTGACCGAAACAGACAGACAGACAAAACGAACAGACACTAACCAACAGGGACGAGCACTAAACAAACAAGTACAGTGCTGGTCCTCCAACAAGACATAGCAATTGCTTATTATTTCTTTTTTTAAATTTATTTTACTGTCCTCACGCTCTCCATTTCTTCTGCTGTGAACACACAACCCTGAGTGAGTGAAACGTTCATCTATATATACTATTGTGCCGCGATTCAATTACTAATTCATTATTCACTTGAATCCCAGCACGTGAACTAATTTGTGCAATCACGTGCTCACATACTATTACATATTTTAAATCACTCGTGTAAGACATACCCATTTATATTCCGTGCACCAATACCTATACACCAACATTAACACACCACACGCAACACAACACATAACACACACACATGGGCGGGGCACACTGCCACAGCCATTGGCGGTGAGTTAAATGGGCCCATGGTTCCTGTGCTCCACCTAGCATTCCTCCTGTCATTCAGGTATGTGGGCCCGTCTCCACCAGTGTTCGAGCTTATATTTTACACACATTTTGATGTGAACAATATTTCTATTCATAGATATCGGCTGAGTGTCAGTTTGGGGGGTATGCGTAGCTTTTGAGAGCTGTTGCTTGTGACCTCATTTTTAAGATCGATTCCATTCCTTATTATATACATCAATCTAAATACTGCATAATCGATTAAATAATCTCATTTCTGTAACACGCATAGTTAATAACATTATTTAAGTTTATCAACAAAACCGCACCGAGCGCCTTGCCTTGCTAGTTACAATATTTCTGCAAGACAGTCGTGCTGTTCATCTCCTGCTGGTGTTAACCAGCATCTAATTTGCTGGTCCCTCCCATCCTACCAGCGAATCAGTTTTGAAAATGCTTTGTAAGTACGCCCTCTGTGTGTTAGATGTGTTTTTTTGTTTTTTTAAAAAAGCGCACCGCCTGAATCAAGAGCCTGACGACACAGGCTTGGTTATTCCTGGCAAACAGCCTGTAAATAAATTGTGCACATTGAAGAAAACTGATTGTATGTAGTTGGCGATTCTTTGGAGTTTCATAATGAACTGTTATATAATGAATATTTCACAATATTCAATGTCAATAAATAAATAAATAAATAAATAAATGATCAGTGATGTTAAACGTAATTTTGGAGTAAAGATCAGCTTGACCTAGCGGGTATGCACGTTGTGTAAATCGATTTATTTATTTATTTATTATTATTAGGCTTCCCAGCCAAAGGCTGGGAAGCCTATTGTTATTGTTAAAGTTTTTTTTTTTCTTCCCAAAACTTTAAACTGCTGCTGTTTTGAAGCTGTGTGACTGATCAGGTTCTGACTTGGCAGGTAACAAGCTGGATACATTGGCTTTCTGATGCTAAAAAAAATTACTGCTGTGTCCTTGCAATTGGCGTCGTGATGCATTTTTAGATAAAACTTTTTGAAATCTTCTTCTTGGGAACCGTGAAGCGATGGATCTGAAAGTTGGCATATATCATCAGCATCCAAACCTGCAACAAGTTTGCGAAGCACAAGTTGCTGTGTTAAATTTTAATGTCAAAATGGCTGCCACAAATCTTATCGAAACAAGCCCCTTACAACAAACTGCTGCTGTTTGGAAAACGTTTGTCCAACAAACTCCAAACTTGGTAGTTATCGTCCCTGTAACAATGGGATACAAATATGTGAAAATAGTGATGTTTTATAAAACAAGATGGCCGCTACTTATACGTTTATATTTGAAATTTAAACCTGCGTCAGTTAACAAACGATTTACTTGACTAACTCCAAACTTCACAAGCATCTTCCTTGATACTGTATCAATACAACTGACTTTTAAAAAAATTTATATAAATATGATATAAAATCCATCCATCCCTTTTTTAAATTATAGAGGGCAAGACTTATTCTTGCTGGACACCACCAAAATGTATATAAACTGGGTGCCTATGGCCACAGCTGCTCATTCACAATCTGATCAGTTCAAGATTGAATTACTGTAATACATGTCTTTCTACATCCTCTTAGAATGCACACCAGGAAACACCAGTGTGATTACTAGGGAGTTGCATAACAGTTTTTTTGAAAAACGAGCATGTCACTTTGAGTACTAGCTTGCTAATACCTGTTCATTTAAATAACACCCCTGGACATTGCTTTAAAACACTATAATGCTTTCGGTTTGTGATGTATATTTAAAATTGTACTTGTAACCCAAAGGAATGTGCTGATCTGTTCCACTTTATATCCCAACAGTCTCAAAAATCTGCCATTTACCAACTTTATTTTACATTATTACGTGGAACACTTCATGCATAATTCATACGCACCACAAACTTCACAGATTATAAATTATGCATACAAAATACATATTTCATGAAATAGACAATAACATACTTTTTTGTGCTATGCCTCTAGTTTCATATTGCCCTGCCGTAGAAATGTGTAGGGTTTGTATTCCAGCAATACAACTAGTTGAAAGTACCCTAATACAGGTAGTCTTTTCATGTTTTCATATAAAAGGAAAAACAAAAAATCAAATACCAGTCAACATCTTTTTCCTAAGGGTTCATATCTATTGCTTAGTCTCAGACTCACACATGCATATGTACAAAGCTTTGAAACACCTGCAATAACACTGTTAATAGTTGTGAGATTTAATGAGTCTGCAAAGTGTTTAAATTACTCTGAAGGAAGCAGCAATAATTACTGCCTCTCCGTGTAATGCCTTCAGGGAAATCAGGGGTAGAAATCTGCAGTAAAGGCTGTTCTACTAATTGGAAAATAATAGAATGCTAAAGTTTCAAACTGCTTCATGCCAAGTATCAGCAATCTGTGTGTGTTTGTGGAGGGTCAGCCTGGCACTGAGATTTGTAAATGGCACCCTAGCACTGAAGGATGCAATATCATCCTCTTATAATACTGCCTATCTTCTCTTTTCCAACTTAATGAAACCTGTACAGACTGTACAAACCCTTAACACCATGTTACTTAACTGTGACACCTACCTTCCTTCTAAACTTGAAATAGTATGCACACATTGTACTTCTGGGGCTACTGTTCTGCAATGAAGTTACCAGGACTCTGAAATTCCCAGATACCTTAACACAATAGAAAGGTAAAGGCAACCTAACCGCATTTATCTAATGTTTAAAGAAAAGTTTTCTCAGCCTGAAAAAAGGTTTGTTCTTTTCCAGCAGACAACAAACTTGCCAGCAAGATGTTTGAACCTGCTTTCCCCCCAGGATCTCGTTAAAGTCTGGTGAGAAAGTGGAGTGAGTGGTAACCAATCTTCTCCCTTCATGCCATTTCAGTATTTATTGATTGTGGCAATTACAGAAAAGAGCCAGTTTCAAAATAAAACTATGCAGGCAAGGCATTATTTTACAAATGCTTTCATTCCTTCCTTATTTTTTAAAACGACACAAGCATATGAGCAATACTCAGGCATCCTGGGGAATATCACTTATTACAATGATTAGGATATTGTAATGATTAGGGTGTTTTGTGTAGACTATCAGCAGCACACATCAAAATTATCTGAATTTTTTCCTTTTTGTTTAAAGACATAGACTTTAAAGACATAGTCATACTTGAAATTGCTTTCTGTTCGAGTCAAGCCATCCGACAATATCAATGAATTACATGACATAATGGGTGACACAGCAGGTTAATTCACTAGCCTCTTGTGCCTTTCATCTCTAGGCCATGTGATTCCAACCTAGGTACCTTAGCTAATTAATCCTGGGATTAGAAGGGTAAAAAAAGCTACACCTTTAGATTCCAAGAAGAAGAAGAATGGCCATTAATTCTACAAATATACAGAAATTTCCAAAACTGCAAGTACAGTGCCTTCTTTTGCTTGCCTAGTACAAGTCAACATTTAGGAACTAATATCACTGCCAAACTTTTTTTTTCCCTTGAACTAGAAAAAAAATGAAAGATCATGTTTTTATTTGGTATTGCATTGCACTACAGCAAATCACATAGAAAGATGTGAGTTGTATTCAACAACATGTCATTACCTGTTCTTCTGCAGTCATTTTTTGCCATAAAAAGCATGTCAAAGTAACCTCTTTGTTTGTATTGTTGAAAGTCAATGAGATTAATGTGAAAGCCTTGCCACACAGGGGAACTACTTCAATTGTACTACATCAACACCCTGACATGGCACGGTCATTGCTTTTCTCATGAAACATCAGTAGTTTATATAGTATTAAATATGTAAGTACCTGCCAGCCAAAGGCTTACTATTAAGCTTCTGATCGCATATGTGATACAAACTTGATTTCATACAAGCACCACAACAGGTGTGTTTATTGGTCAATCCTAGCATGGACAAGACTGGCGCTCTCCCCCACTGCAAATGATTGATGAAATGTCAACTCTGAGTTAATCATTTTAGTGAAGATGGGCTACCTCACACGTCTGGTCTTGAAACAGTGAGATACAGCTAGTGTACGTTACAGAATGCATGTCAGAGATTCCATTTGCATGATAAATTTATAATATTGCACATATTTCTCATTTGTTATCCCAAACCTTGCAAACAGAGATATTAGGGCTGATGTAAAGATACGTGCAAAGTGACTTGCGGCTGCAAAACACAGCTATTGCTGCCAAAAAAAGTGTTTAGCTGGTGTAAAGTGGGACTTTAGCAGTCATTAAAAATGCAGCGTATGTAAACAATGCGGCATATGTAAAGAATGGTTTTCACCTTGCACCTGCTATCAAATTTGTACTTTGCCATCATTAATCCATTTAAATGGTATTAAAATGTATTCAAAGGAAGAAAATAGCATGGCATTGGGCAGGGATCTGGTATACTAAGTGGGCACAGACATTTTGCACCTCCTCTTACAAGGTTTATCTTATTGAGTAAAATTTGGTTATTAAAACAAATTCTGTATTTCAGTATTTCATTTGCATTTAATCATAAGCTTATCTTAAGGAAACAGTTTTAAAAGTGCACCAAACATTCAAAATTGTTTTTATAAGCCTGCCAGCCACGTCAGGTCCAATTTATTTTCACACAAGCTACTTATTTTACATGCGTTGTTTAAAAGTAATTTTATTCAGGGTAAAACAGGTTTAAAAGGCACTGCATATCAAAAGGACACTCAGCCCTGCCCCACTCCTTGTTCGCTGTATTTATCACATATCTTTTCATAGTAATGCATAGTTATAATTCATCTCCTGATCACTAGTTTTATCACCAAACTTCTCAATAATGCTATCCAAGTCATTATTTTATTACTTTAACATCTCAAAAAGCTTGACACTTGTCCGTGATATTCTTTGAGCTTTGGATCCAGAAGCAGCTATCTTGTTTGTTTGTGCCTGTGTTATGTCTGTGGTGAAGGGACTATGTGTATTGCTCAGATCCGCCTCCTTTTTTTTCTGCTTCTCTCGGCTTCTGTGGACCTCACTCGTTCGTTGAAAGCTTTTCTTTGCTTTTTCCGGATCTGGGACCTGGGACCTGGGACCTGTGCTTGATGTCTTTTTAATGATGTCAGACAGGGTCCAACATCGGACTGGAAAGGAAAAATTGGATTGCAAGGGGTTAATATAAATTTTTAGCAATGGACTCCCCAAAAATGTAATTTTCACATTGTCCCTAATTATAACATAATGGGACACAATTTTCTACGTTAGGGGATAGTGGCTATGGCCTGCGACCCTGGGTGATAACACTATTGAGAAACCAAAGCTCAAGTTCACTACAACCATGCACATGTAGCAACGTGACGTGTCATTGAGAGAACTTTTGGCAACCTGAAGAGTAGGTTTCGCTGCCTGGATCATAGTGGGGGTGCCCTCATGTATGTACCTAAAAAAGTCTGTAAAATTTAATTTAATTTCATACAGTGCCTACTGCTCTCCGTACTCCTAACTCACCTCACCTCTGGGCTGTAGTGCAGCCGCTATTGTGACCCTCCTTATCGTGGTTGCGGTTCACTTGTGTGTGTGTGTGTGTGTGTGTGTGTGTGTGTGTGTGTGTGTGTGTTGAGTAATTTGCATTGCTCTTAAGCTTACAAAAGCCACAGTGCAAAATACTTGCATGGCTGCTAGGCAATTTGGATTTTGCAGGCGCAATTGTTTACTCTCAGCCTATCCTTACATCAGCCCCATTATCACATGTTTCAATGTAAATAGATGTTTGCTGCAATCAAAAACCTGAACTAACATCCATTTTGGATTCATGAAGCTATTAAACATACAAAACAAACCAAATTTTAAAGTAAATGTTTTCAACATATTTTCTACCAAATAAATCATAGTAAATATAATTTACCCATTTATAGGAAATAGTGTTTATAGCGAT
Organism: Polyodon spathula; assembly: GCF_017654505.1. Taxonomy (NCBI): domain Eukaryota; kingdom Metazoa; phylum Chordata; class Actinopteri; order Acipenseriformes; family Polyodontidae; genus Polyodon; species Polyodon spathula. The sequence goes on from NC_054536.1 coordinate 27,768,650, forward strand.
ACCCCTTTGGCAGTAACACTCTAATGTACTTCCTTCAAAATTTCAAGGAAATAACTGTAACAGACCACTGTAAAATAAGACATCAGAATACCTTCTTGTCAGGTCCATTAAAAATGTTATACTTTCCTAAACTGACTTCCATTTATACTGATGTGTACTTCTGTGTGTGTTGGCAATGTGGATGTTGCAGTATTGAACCACTGAAAGAAGATCAGTTAATCTGATGCTTTTACTGAAGGGAAAAGCAGTACTACTGCAGAATGATTTTTTTTACCTGTTTCTTTTTTTCATTTCTGTTCTTTACCTTCTGGGCTTACATTCTGAGAAGATAACTTAGTCCATACAGAGTAATTGGCTCACACACACCTTCCGAACTCAGCATTTTAGCCAAGGGTTCTTTGGCAGCTTGCCCAACACTAATGTTACTTAATAGTGCACCTGCTGTTTAATGAACCTCTTATCTGTAAACAAACCTCTTTACTTTCATTGCTTCATTTTTGGTTGCGTTTTACATCTTTTAACCCTTTTACTATCTATTACCCTAATTAATGAAAAACACTTAGAAAGCATCTTCAGAGACAATACCACAACTGTGTTCCCATGCAGCCTTCAGCCACATGCATTACTCATGGTCTGGATCACAGCAATACAACATGGAGAGAGGGGACATCATCATTAATCTTGGTTAGACAGCTGCTGTGATCTAATGACTAGACCTTAACACCTAAAATTGTATCTTTGGCTGAAATCTGTCAGTTTTTCTTGCTGAGGAATCTTTGGTCTCTAGATAAAATACACTGACTGTCTCTAAACATTATTGTACATAAGTTAAATGAACGTATTGTGATAAGACATGCAACAGTGGCCCACATCCCAGAAGCTTTCCATACTGGATAACACACTCTTGTTTCCACCCTTGACAATGTGGCTAAAGCTATGTGTTGTAGTTTTGGCAGACACACTAACTTTTAGGTCAGCCTGTGTAGGAGTAAAACAGACAAGCAGATAGTTCACAAGCCTATCGTCTATTTAATATACATGATGAGCTTAAATTAAATGTCTGAGTTGCTCTTTTCTGGTTTCTGGAAACTTTATATGGGGAGGGGCAGTTCAGCAGTTTTTCTGGTCCTTTGTTTGGTATGCTTGAAACTGCATTTTGTCCATTATAATTGTACCCCCCCCCCCCTGGACTAAGTACAGTCTTTTTTTTTAAATACATTTAGAGTGACCAATTATTATTAATATTTATTTTTCCCCCAATTTGGAATGCACAGTTATGTTTTTTCTCTCAACCACAGTGCATCCCCACACAGCACGGACGTTCTGAGGGCGTGTGAACTTCCTCCAATCTCATAAGCCTAAAGCCAGAATCACTTTTACGCCAAGCAATCCAAAGCAGAGGTGGGCGGGCTACTGACCCCGGAGACCAGAGATCAACCCTGCTTTTATCCACTCTGAATGTCATAGGTGTCTGGTCAGTAGAGTTCGCTGTTGCATGATGAGGAGAAAGGATCCTGCTGGTTTCCCATCCTCCACCCTAGGAGCATCAGAGCCAATGTGACAACCCCTTCGGAGTCCCCAGCAAAGTTCGGCCTCTATGCACATCCCGGATTTGAACCGGTAGCTCCCAAGCGACCCATGTGACTCATTCTGCACTTCCAATGCTTTAACCGGATAAGCCACTTGGGGACCCCTACAATCAGTCTTAATAATGTGGCACAGCAGATATTTGATCTCTTTCCATATTCTTTATAAATATAGACTACATCTACATTTATAATGAACGCTTCATTAACAGTTAATACATGTGGCTATTACTGGCTTACTGCTAAGCTTACTTAACACAACTGAAACCACCACTGCACATATTTGCCCTAATTACATTGTCTGGCAGCAATGCAGCAGCTTCAATTGTCGAACTGCCTACTGGCGTGCTTGAAAATAACATTTGAACTGTCAATTTTCAAACTGGATGTACACAATATTTGCAAGTGTGTTATTATATAGAAATTGCCAGTACCATGGTATTACTGTGTCATTATTATGTAGACTGCACTTGTAGATCAGTTGATCCACCCCTCATACTATGCACTGGACTTGTTTGACCTAAGCACCAATTTTCTGGATCTTCAGCTATAATATTATTGCACTATTATGTCATTGTAGATATAACTTGTAATCATTTTTCATATTATATTCTATTAGTATTATTGCACTTGCTGTAAATTATATATTATAGAAACATATAAATTATATTGTATTTAAATATTAATCTTGCATTGTCACCCTATACTGCCCATCTGCCAAATAAATAAATTATAATAATAATGACATTGCAGTTACCATGTTAGAACAGAAACCATCAGTAATTACCCAGTAAAGTCTATTCATGTCATATTGGGAGCTACTGAACGTATATTTTACTCACAAAAGCTGGAGGAGTTGTACTAACAACAAACCTGTCAAACTGTATTTCACTGATAACCATCACCACATGTTCACACTCTCGTTAACTCCATTTCTTCTGCCTGCCTGGTGTTGTTTTTATTTTATTTTTTTGAACCACCTGCTAGATAGTGTTCTCAATATTCACTAGGCTCAGTCAGGGCCCTTGCACTCAAGGTTGTTCAAATAGCGAGTCCTCCTTGGATTGTAGAGCAGACAGTCTGACTACAACTTTAACTACAGAAAGAGAAGTGCAACTAGGGGCACAAGAAGGAGACATAGTAACAGATTACTGCAGAAACACAGGGGAGACGCAGATCTAGGAATAACATAAGCATGTGTTGAAAATCTGACTTCAAGGCAAAATATACACAGACGGTGTATAAATCACTAGGTTTCTAGCTCTGCACTGTGCTACATATCATTGAGTGAATTGGTGCAGTTTTTATTTTATACAAAGTTGCAGCAGCAAGCAGACCTGGAAATCACATTGAAATGGACACACATTGTCTGCATCAGCAGAAGACTGTAATGCTTGGTCATATGCATGCTGCAACTTACATTATAAAGGAGTGATGTACAAAGCTTAATTCTGGATTTTTATGTTTGGTATTCATTAAACAGTTATAGGCTGATGTTGTTTCTTTAGTAACAGTCTTGAATGTATACAAAGCTTTATTTAATCCTTCTAAACAGAATTTAAATTCTAAACGTGAGCTAAGAGTTTATGACTAGGTCCCTACTGCAAAGCTATTCTAAGATATAAATGAATCACAACAGAGAAGATATTTAAAATAACATATGTATGATAAAGCATGTGCTTTCCTCTGAGATCAGGAGTTGCTCTTTAGTTATAGTTGTCATAGATATACTGTATGTAACACATGCTAGATTGGATCAAAAATTAAGGGAACAGTAAACAAACTATAAATTGAGGCTGTTTACGCTTTAATAAACATAAAAAGTAACATTTCTTAAACATTTTCACACTGAAGAAGCAAAACATAACCTAGTAATGGATTTCTCTTCAGCATACTTAAGGTGATTGATATAAACTATGAACTCCCTTACAGTTATATCAATGTATGCTAAATGTCCTGTTAAACCTGTCCATTTTTATATTGGATCTTTATAGTAATAATCCTGCTTTGATCCATTTATTCTATCTTGAGTGTTTTGACACAACTGGAAAGTTTTTTTTCTCAGATTGATTAGAGTGAACATCCCAATTGTCTATGCTTGCTCTGTCCATCATAAGTTTTTATTCCTTTTTAATAAGAAACATGAAAACCACACACGCACAGTAATGGTATAGTAAGTAATTTTCTTTTGTAACGCTGGAGCTCAATTTCCTCTTCGACTTGCTTTCATCTGCCAAAGGTCCTGATTAACATTGCTGCCTGGCTCTTTTTGTTAGTTTGTGACTACATTTTTTTGACCCACTTCTAAAACAGAGGTCATATCGACTTGTTTCCCTCTCTAGATTTCAGCCACTGGTCAGTCCAGGTATGGGGTACTGATTGTAGTATGCACACATTTAGAGGTGAACTCTACACTAAAACATAATTTTCCACTAGAATTCTGGGAAGGAGAAGCAAGCTGCTCTTATTCATAGCAGTGGGCAGGAACTCATTTGTGGCTGTAAATATGATAGCCAGGGTTCCCTATACTATATACTGTTCATTCCAGGCAAGTATAAGTTTTTATAATTATCTTTACAATCCTTTGCCCACAGGTTGTTTTAGATTTCGAACTGACCACCAGGACCTTCCCAATGAGTGTACAGGAACCACACAAACAGGTAATTAAATTTCTTTATTACAGGAAATTTAGACAGTCAAATAAAACCTATTTGCTTTGTACAGATGACGTTTACATTTAACAAAAATGATGTTATTTGGATTCTTGCACCCTTGCATGTATAGACATTATGCTTTGGCACCCTCTGCTGCAGCAAACCAAAATTCAACTACCGCTATTTTTATGAACAATGTCGCACGACTCTTGCAATGTATGCTAGAGATCTCACTAAGGAGATGCAACAAATGTTTAAATTAAAACATATTTTCTCTTAGTACATACAACAAGCTGTACACTTTGCAAATTGTCGTAGCGAAAATGCAAATTGCGGTATGTTTGCACTGTGACTGACTCATCTTAGTACATCTACCCCTGAGTGTTTACATAATGAACTCCTTTCCAATATATGTAAATCGTTAATAGTACATCTACACCGTTATTGTTTTGGATCGCAGTGTTTCTCTTCCACTGGGTCGCAAGAAAAAAGTTTGAAAAACACTGACCTACATAAATCAATATTTGTAGTTATTCAAATATTTTAGACTTTTCTATGCTTGTGGTTATGAAAATTTATTCACTTGTTTTAACCATTTGTAACCTTATGGAACATTCGTTGTATTGCTAAAATGATGTGCTGTTATTTGAACCCAGTGCAATGTTACTACCAAGAAATTATCAATGCAACTGTAGCCTGAATACTGAATACTGAATCTGAACTCTGAATACATACATTATATGACAGCTGACCTCTACTGTAGATTTTATTTGAATTATACAACTGAAATGGGTATAGAAAACATCATATTAGAGATTACAATGAAGTTTCCTTAGTCGATTGTGGATTTGCAGTGTTTCCTTGGCTTTTAACACTTGTGTCTTATCCACACAAGAACGAAAAACAGGCTTACAAGGACACACAGTAGGAATATGATTGACATGGAATTTGCCTGAACGTATTTAATGTTGTCAGAATCCCCCCACATTTTAGGTACAATGTACACTTTCATCTTCACACATTTGTAGGCATATAAAATGTTCTTATAATACTGTAAGTGTTTAGTGACTACTTCTAATCATGTTGAGTTTATTTACTGTGGAGGTGAGCAAAGGGTGCCAGAGAAATGCATGATTAGACGATTCACTGAACAATCAATTATAAAGAAATTGTGTATTGAGTAGGAAGTTCTATTGTAATTTTAAAAGTTTAATAAATACATAATGAAGTGTTACATACATGGTATACATGTATAATACAGCTAACAACTACAAAAACAAATGGTACTTCAAATGTATTTAATTTTAGCCTTCAATCGTACATACTAAAATATAGACAAGAGCAGAGGTCAACATAAGAAAATAAATTCCAACCGATATAGATGGCTTATGGTATTTTTTTCTTTTTAACCAAAAAAAAAAAAAGATTGTAAAATGCACATTAAAAGAGTTGCATATAGTAAGCTGTGGCAAAATATCCCCCGAAAGAGGGTAAATGAGGTTTAATTTGTATTTATTTATTTTTTTTAGTCCTTGCCGTCCGATTTTTAGCCACACGCCAGATAATCGTAAATCAGCATATGTGAAGTCTTTTAAATATATAGACATTCTGCATGACTAAATGCACAATTTTTACACAACATAGATATTCCCATTATTTTGTATTTCCATTTGGCTGCTGCTTGCTGGTGGGAGAGCCGCCTCCCTGTACTCTAGTAGTTTGCATTACAGCGAATTATACTTCCATTCATTTTTCTTGATCTCGTTAACATGCACTTGATTAATGAGTTCTTATCTATTTGTTGAAACAGAAAGTGATGTAGGTGACCTGTGACAATTAAGCTTTTTAACGACTTAATCGACCTAATTTCAAAGCATTAACAGATCGATTTAATTAACACATTCCGCTTGAAAATCACTTGCTACTAAAGCTCTTGTTACTATACCACGAGTCTGATACAATAACACTGTTTTTTGAGAATCCTGCCCATTCTATCTTGAGATCATTATGAGGTCTGCTCACATATAGCCTACTTCTTTTCGGATCAATATCCAACTCTCGACTCGTTCTGGTCTCAGAAAAAAATGACATCACGTTCGTAGGAGAGTGGCACATAAATGCAAGTTTCTTTTTAGGAAATAGAGGCTCATTGATGCTAAAGTTAGGATTTTCATAGTCAGCTGTGAATAAACCAAAATAGCATGTTATTACATTCCCAAGTAGAGAGACCTGTGGTATGTATTGGATGCCCAGAACCAAACTCCCTATTATATGTTACTAGTTAATTTTGGACTGATTAAATTGTAACTTACTTTTTGCTTGTAGTGTTTCCCAACTAATTAACAACAAAATGCTATTGATACTTTTTTTCATAAAAATGTAATTTCACTCTTTTGAATATAGATGTCTACCTCCTTGGGTGTCCAATACATCCCTCACTCAAGGAAATCCAAAAAGAGAAGGCCCTGTATTGTATTTTGTGCATTTTAGGTCTTTTTCATATTTGTGTTTATATTAGTCATGTGGGGTGGGTGCTGTGTAGGGAAGTTCAGATTGACACTTCAATGGTAAAATACTGGCCAGAGAGTCAGTTTCAACCCAAGAGCTTGGGTATCTCAAAGCTATGCTCATGTGGTTTCTCTAACTAAGAGAAAGGTTTAATAAAATGGCCTCAAGCTGGACACATGGGTTACAAAAAAATGTACGCTTCCTGTAACATAGTGAAACTCAGATTCTGAGAATGAAAGCATATAGCACTGGAATCCAGGTGCTGAGTTAAGAACACTGATGATACATTCTACTTCTAGGATGCATTGAGGTGAATTAATCTGGAGCAGTGTGGGCTCTTGCTTGCCTAGAAAAGAAAAAAGACCCTGTAAAAAAAGAAAGATATTACAAAAACACAACCGGTCCTATTTTGCAGCTAAGATTAATAAAACAATTATAGTGTTATAATGCTAGCAAAAAGTAAACTTGCCAGCAGGAAGGAGTGGTAGCAGAGTTACAGTTTCAAACTAAGTAGGCTAGTGTCCCTATCTGAGGTCAAGGAAAATGCTTAAATGAATGGGGGGTATGTCAGACAGCTGTTGTCTGCGGTGCTTTGATCTTTACAAGATGACGCTCCTATTAGTCCTTGGGATACCAGATATTTTGAGGTTTATGAACAGCTTTGACATTAGACTGGCAATGTTGTCATGTACCATTAAGGTACAATTAACATTTGCTAAAATGTATATGGCTTACCAAAATGTCAAGGCTGATTACAGCAAGTAGAACAAATCAATTCTATGTGGTTGTGGTCTAGAGAGGTCCATGTTTTGTTTGAGAGACAATGTAGGCAGGGTTTAACACAGTGACTTAGAGAGAGTGGCGGTCAGGTTGTCAGTTTGGGTCCAGTTTGAGTTGCTTTTTTTTCCCCCATTTACAAACAAATGTATTATGAAAGAAGATTGCTTTAAAATGTGCTTTGTATAAACCCATCCACATGTGTCATTCTAGTAATTTGAATCTGGAAGTATTAGGTGTCATGTGTAATAAACAGTCACAGTATCCTTGCACCTGCATGCAAACCGTAATGGAATATTTAATAATTTGCATAAGCACCCTCTTTCCCTTTTCACAATATTTATAGTACTGAATAAACACCAAACCTGTCCAAACATAAAATATTGCATTTATCTACATTTGCTTAGTTTCTTATGTGCCTCATTTCAGGGTGAGTGCATCTTAATCACTTCTTCAGAACATCACCAATGAAGCCAATGTTTCTCTGAATGTAAAATCGTTATGATCTGCAAAGAATATACAGTAATAAAAGTGCCCGTAATCATTTTTGAATACACTTTGTTTGACTTGCAGTTAATTCAGTTTCGGATTATAAATGACTGTGGCAATTTGGCCGGTGATTGTGAACAGGTGTAGAGGTGATGCAGTGCAGAAGAAATCACAGACAATTGTAATCCGGTAGGAAACGAGGGTTTTAAATTATAATCCGGGCCTGGTGACCAAAAAGAAAAATGCTCCGGCAATACACAACAATGTGTAATGCGCGGAGCCAAACAAATGGGTTTACAGTCCCAAACAATAAACGTTATCCGCGGTCACCAGTCCAGGGTGTGTGTATTAGTGCTCGTGGTGGGTGATAACAGGCTATTTGGTGTCAGTTCATGAAGTGCAGTTCCGGCTTGCACTGACCCAAAAGCGACAGCTCCGGAACATGTTTAGCCATCTGGTGATACAATAAACAAGACAATTACTAACACTCAAAACAAACAAACACACATGAATATTCTTTGGCAGTTCCTACTGCAGCTCTCAGTCCTTCCAGGTTTTTGTATACAACCCAAGCGAAGGAAAAGATTAGCGTTTCTCTGGCCCCTTTTACGCTACCCCGCATGATCACTTGGTAAACGATTCCAGCTGCGTCTATTGCTCGCAGCTGCTACCTCCTTTACCTTCTGGTTCAATACGTTCCTGCAACAGAGTCTCTCTTCCATCCAGGCTGACCGAATTCCCGACCTCGGAAACGAACTGTCAGGCCATCCCGTCCAGATACTTTTCCTTTCACTATTTAGCGCCCTCACAGATCGAGATGGAAATTTACAACCAGAACTCATTGTATTTCTGTCACAATTACGTAGTTTGTTTTTTTATAACAATTTTTTGCCATGCGTTTGTTTTTTGCATAGCTCTATTATTCAGTATTTAAACAAGCTGATATTCTCTCAGCACAGCTCTTGAGATTCTTTTAAGTATGCATCGTCTACTCTGTTTGAAGCATTAGTCTCAAGTGACCAGATATGAAAAAAAAGCAATAAAAAGATAAAACAAAGAGACTTGTTATAGATAATTTTGATAGAGTACACAACAATTCCTTCATTTAATCGATCAATCTTCATTTTATAGAGCACTTTTCATAGTGGACCACCATCACAAAGCGCTTTACATGACAGTGAGGAACAATGTATAATACATTAAATACAGTGAAATACAAGGCATAGTACATTAAATACAAACAGTAAAAACTATGCAAATACATTAAATACAGGCATACATACATTAAAAACAAGGCTAGGATGTGGATTATAAACATTGTGGATGTGTGTGTCATACAGAATGATACGAATAAGATGGAGTGAAAATGATTGCGTTGCCTTGGTATTTTTTGTATGGCCGTGGTAAAAGTTAAATTATGGTTGACATTATTGAGAAAATGTAACAAGTTTCAGAAACCCTGTGTGTTTTTGGGTGTAAGTTTCATGGAATAACACAGAGCCAATGTGATGCTCCCTGTTGTAATGAATTGTCATCTCAACCCATTGAATTGAATGAAGCTCTGTAGTCAAGAGGTAAGTACAGGTCTTATGCCTCTAGGAGGAGATTCATTATCTTGTGAAGACTGGAAATTTTACACAGCCAGGATGCAAAACTGCACTCCCTTGTCTCTGTAACTCACCAGACATATCACATGCAGGACTTGTGAAAAGTAAATTTTAATGTCATGAAATAGTTAGATTACCTCATTTTATTTGCATGAAGAGCTTTTAAATAAACTTTCTATCTATACGTATATTTAGATAAGTTAGATTGAAGGATTGATACTATTGCTTACCATATCTTTAATGCATAGCACATAGTAATTTACCTTTACTTGTGTCTAGTGTAGGATGTTCTTAATAAGGCTTCAATTTCCTCCCGAATTTAAACAATATTTAAGATTGGAAACTACTCAGTTGTTCCAACAACATTAATCCCCTGTTCTCTTCAGTTGTTACTATTCTGTGTGATTGATAACACTTGGTCAGAGGTGTAGAAATAGCTAAAGCTTAACTTTGATGCTAAAATGAATCTAGAAATGACAAAATTTTTTACCTGTTTCTAGTTATTCCTTTAAATTGTATGCAGTGAAACATATAATTTACAGAACCAATGTGATTGGTCATCACTTAATCTGCACTACAGGCATCTATCGTACAGTATAGAGAAACTAAACAAAATTCTTCATATCGTGCAATTCTCAATGGTAGCAATGGCAAGTGACCAGTTCATTCCTCTTCTTAATCTAATTGTAGACAAGGGATTTGGTGTACATTGGTCTGCTGTATCTATAGTTGGACTTGCTTTGGACTCCAGCCGGCATTCTGTTTCTCATCAGCCCAGCCTGTCCTGGCAACCAAGATATGCTGTCATGGTGGAAAATCTAATCAATTGCTTGTTATTCAGCCCCTGCTCATGAGAATATGATTATTCAAATTGAATTACTACTTTTTGTGTTGGGTTGAAGAGTTATACACCACTGTAGGCCTACTTAAAGAAAATCAAAGCCTTTTACTGTGTTAGGTTTATCTTATTTGTAAAAAATATGCAGATCAAGTCAGTACAGTAGAACTAAGTGTCCCATGATGGAACGTGGTTGCTGTTGTCAAAAAGAAAGATCCCTGGGTACTGTGCTAGGTTACTGTTGCATTGTGCCTGAGGAATTATTAACCCAATTAATTTTTATATACAGTGCCTTGCGCTTTGGAAATAGTTCAGAGATAAGCTCTGAAACTGAACATGGTGCTTCTTTGGGACAAGAACTCAGAACAAACTGCTGTATAGTGGCTCAAGCCACAATACTGCATGAAATGTTACAATTAAAAATAAAAGTGAACACATCCCCAAGAACTCGGCCACTTGTTTGGTAGATATTTAAACATAGAGGTACAAGCTTCATGTCCCTTGTGGTGTGGGATTATGGTCCCTTGGTATAGCAGGGATATATGAGTCAGTTTCAAAAGGTTTAAAATGCTTTGGAGATGGTTAATGTTTCCCATGTACGCACCTGCCTCATATATATGAAATACTGAATTGTGCTCTCGTTCCCCAGCGAACTAGTTAGGAAGATTGAATTATGTAGTATTCGCTCTCCATGCTTGGAGCTGTCACAAACTATCTCTATCTATTAAATTGACATACCATGATTAGTTTGTGTGGTCTGTTTTGTTTCAAATAGAAAGACAATGGGTGCAACGGGCAATGGAACTTAATTATTATGTTTGTCTATTTAATCACATTAGTTAGGAGCAATACTTTTCAATTTTCCTGTATATAGGGCAAGAATTTGTACAAATATTAGTAAGCACAAGATCATAAAAACAGTAATCCTTAACAGCAGAATGTTAATAAAATGCTTGGTTGAGTATATGTGTGGTTCATTAAGACAATGTCAATGAAGATAAATGTACCAAAACTTGTCCTATGGTAAACTTGCTGTTAATACCTGTCTCTTAATAAGTATATTGTCATTATAAGAAGCTGTAAAACAGGTCAGATATTTCAGAATGAAACTCATTTATTGATAAGGCTCTTCATTTATTTTTGTATGCATAATTAAACATGACTGGAGCTACTTCAGATCATTGCTCAATTTGATTCCATGGGCTGTGCCCAGCAGTACTCTAATATGCTTCCCCACCTCAATTCGGAGGAGTCTGACGAGAAGTAACCACAGTGGTTGAACAATTAAATTTTAGCTAGAATAGCTAGTAAGCAAGAAAAAAAATTCTAAGCAGAAACGATAATATTAACAGAACACATTTCGAGGTACTAAACAGGCAAGAAATTAAATATTAGGAAATGAAGATGCTATCCCTGAAACTAACTGAAATATGCCAGCTGCCACTATCATTTACCAAGCTTCACCTCTCTCTCTCTCTCTCTCTCTCTCTCTCTCTCTCTCTCTCTCTCTCTCTCTCTCTATATATATATATATATATATATATATATATATATATACAGTGCCTATAGAAAGTCAACAACCCTTGAACTTTTTTCACATTTAGTTGTGTCAGTGCCTCAGAGTTTCATTTAAATGAGGATTTTTTTCCACTTATCTACACACCATTTTCTGTATTAAAAATATAAAACTGAAAGAAAATAAATGGATAAGTCTCCACCCCCTGAGTTAATACTTGGTGGAAGCACCTTTGGCAGCAATTACAGCTGTGAGTCTGTTGGGATAGGTCTCTACCAACTTTGCACACCTAGATTTGACAATATTTGACCATTCTTCTTTACAAAACTGTTCAAGATCTGTCAAGATCTTTGGGGAGCATTAATGGACAGCAATCTTCAAGTCAAGCCACAAAATTTTCGATTGGATTTAGGTTGGGCCTCTGAATGGGCCACTCAAGGACATTAAACTTTTTGTTCCTTAGCCATGCCAGTGTAGCTTTGGCTGTGTGCTTTGGGTCGTTGTCAAGCTGAAAGGTGAACTTCCATCTCAGTTTCAACTTTCTTGCAGACGGCAGTAGGTTTTTCTCAAGGACTTCTCTGTAATTTGCTCCATTCATTTTCCCTTCTATCCTGACAAGTGCCCCAGTCCTTGCCGATGAGAAACATCCCCATAACATGATGCTGCCGCCACCATGCTTCACAGTAGGGATAGTGTTCTTTGGGTGATGTGCTGTGTTGGGTTTGCACCAAACATAACGCTTTGCATTTAGGCCAGAAAGTTGCATTTTAGTTTTGTCAAACCACAAAACTTGCCACATGGCTACAGACTCTCCTGAGTGTTATTTTTGCATACTTCAAACGGGAATCAAGGTGGGCTTTTTTGAGTAATGTCTTCCTTCCTGCCACCCTACCATACAGGCTAGACTTTATGGAGTGCTTGGGATATTGTTGTCACATGCACACTTTGACCTGTCTTGGCCATAAAAGCCTGTAGCTTTTGCAAAGTTGCCATTGGCCTTTTGGAAGCCTCTCTGATTAGTCTCCTTCTTGCTCGGTCATCCAGTTTGGAAGGACGGCCTGATCTAGGCAGGGTCTTGGTGGTGCCATACACCTCCCACTTCTTAATAATTGTCTTGACCGTGCACCAAGGGATATTCAAGGCCTTTGATATTTTTTTATACCCATCCCCTCATCTGTGCCTTTCAACAACTTTGTCCCTGAGTTCTTTTGAAAGCAAATTGGTACTCATGAAATGCACTACCCAGTAGAGGGAACCTACAGGTAACTGCTGAAATTATCCTGAAATCATGTGAATCACTACAATGTAACACAGGTGGAGGCCTCTTAACTTGGTGTGTGATTTTGAAGCCGACTGGTTACACTTGAGCTAATTTAGGATTGCTATTACAAGGGGGTGGACACTTATCCAACCAAGCTATTTCAGTTTTTATTTTTAATTAATTTTCTACAAATTTCTAGAATATTTTTTTCACTTTGAAGTTGTGGGGTATGGTGTGTAGATAAATGAAAAAAATAAAATAAATAATGCTTTTTAATTCCAGACTATAAGGCAACAAAAGGTGAACATTTATATATATACCTGTTGATATGTTTGTTTGTTTTTCTATGAAAGCGTATGAAGCATATAACATATAAATGCTTTAATGGATAGACCTAAAAATTTGCATACAGCCTGATAATGATGGGGGAACAAAACATGCACAAATATTTTCATAATAGTCTGTACCTCGGACACGCTAAAAACCACCCTATGGTTATTAATAGATCAATGGATATTTGCAATTGATACTGCATGACTTTTCATGTTAGGAAAACTCCATTCCTGTTTATTATGGAAAGATGGCCTTTTTAATTCTTAACATGCTTTTGTCCTACGATTCCCCTATTGAGAATCTTTGTCCTGCATTTTGTAGATGATGGGAATAAAACACTCAGCTTTACGCCTGGTCTAACTTGAAAAAGTACAGAACATAAAACAAATGTGTGCTGGGAATTTCGTAGCTGTTCAGTTCTGGCGGGCTTTAGCCCAGACACTAGGCAGAGCAGCGGGAGGTTACAAGCATCCGAATCCACCAGGTTCAAACCTAAATTTATTAACGACAATCTACAAAATGATTTATTTATTATTATTATTATTATTATTATTATTATTATTATTATTATTATTATTATTATTATTAATAGAAGTGTTTCCCATATGCAAAACATGATTACAATGCACAGTTCTGTTCCCATCCTATTTGTTATTTCCATTTCTGCAGGCAAAAATGACCCAAAAATTCTATCGACTGAATGCTGCCACAAAGCAAAGAGCATAGGCGGCGAAAGCCGTTACGATTATTATTATTATTATTATTATTATTATTATTATTATTATTATTAGGCTACAAAGTCAATCAAAATCCAGCATAAAAAAAGTGAAAATTCCTGAATGAAAATGAAAACCCCACTAGCACAGGTCACATGGTATGGCCGTCATATTGGATTGTGCTTGATTTTTTGAAGATTTTCAAAACTCTTGGTCTCATGAATGGAAAATAGAACAGCTGTGAAACTTTGTCTACGGATTTTGTGTAAAACACTTAAATGAAAACTCCACAGGAATCCTTTGGCTGATTGACATGAATCTTGGTATACTCTAACTTTGTACTGCCCTCTATCAGAGCTATTAAGAAAAAGTTGCCACAAGCCAATCAAATTTCAGCTGTATTTAATATGCATTTTTTTCAAGTATATAATAAGGTGAAACCTGTGCCATATATGTGATTAGATTATAGAATATTTATGTTTACAGTTTTGTTAAATTTACGTCGATCCAAGATGGCCGATATGGACCAAACAAAATCTGGAGTCTAAAATGTTGCTCAAAATTTCTCGACACTTAATACATGGGTAAAAGCCTATGAGGACATGATCCTGAGTGAAAATGGTGCGGACCTGTCACACAATATGGCGCCATATTAGTTTTTGACGATATTCAAATATCTTTTCTGAAACCACTTATTGCATAGCTGTGCAACTTGGTGTATAAAATCATATACTAATGTACATTAATTGTTACAAATAATACATTTTCTTAAAGAATTTACTTTGTTTGATACCATATTTTGTTGTGCTGTAAATGCTTGGAAGCCTTAACGTTGCTTGCAACTTCTAATTATTATTATTATTATTAATAATAATAAATAATAATAATATAATAATAATAATAATAATAATAAGATTTTATTTCTCAGCAGATGCCCTTATCCAGGGTAACTTACAATTGTTACAAAATCAAAGTACACAATACAGAATATCACATTACAGATAAGCGTAGTTGTAAAGTACATTAAAATCAGTAGCAAAAGATCAAAATGAAATAAGAGCAAAAAATAGAGAATACTTACATGTAAGAGCAGGTTCGACTAAGAGCAGTTAACTTATAATAAAACTAATTAGCTTATACGAGTAAAGTCCAGTATACGCACATAGTAAATATGATGAATGGATAAGAATGATTTAAAATAAAAGCAATTACAAAAAACGTGAGTACAGTTACCTATAAGAGTAAAGTTAAATACAAGATAAAGGAAGTAATTCTAATTAAGAGCATTCATAGAATACGACAAGGTATGGAGCAGTTCAGTGCAAGTAAAGGCTGATGCAAGTACTGGTACAATATATATAGTCCATATAGTCCAGTATAGTTGAGAGTTGTGAGGGTTACAGATGCTGTCTGAACAGGTATGTTTTGAGGAGGCACCGGAAGGTGGTCAGGGACTGAACATTCATGATATCCATCGGTAAGTTGTTCCACCACTGAGGGACAAGGGTGGAGAAGGAGCAGGCTCTGGAAGCAGAGGGGAGGGGGTACAGCTAATCTGCCGATGGTGAAGGAGTGGAGGGTGCGAGAGGGGGTATATAGAGAAATTATAATCTGGAGATAGGAGGGAGCAGAAAGGTGAAGACAGCGATAGGTGAGTTAAAGAGATTTGGATTGGGTTCCAGCAGCAATAAGGAGACAGTGCATAGAGTGGAGACCTGTTGCCACCCACAATTTTTATGCTAAGTAGATTTTTTCTGGCTAACATATTTGCTTCTAATTAGTTATTAAATAGGGCGTGACACTTTGGGAAATAAATTCGCAATCATTTCAATTTTCCTCCCGCAATTCTGGCCAAATTACTGCCACTTAGTAAATGAGGCCCTAACAGTGAGAGGATGGCTATTCAAATAACCATTAAATAGCCTATATTTTAAATGGTTAAATTAGTCTTATCGATTATTTAGCAATGTGTCCTGGTTTTGTGCTTTGAAAATCTGGTCACCCTACTGGCTGTGAACTGATAAACTTACAATTTATAGAGGAACATCTTTCCATTTAACTTAAGTGCAAGCACCACTGCTGAAAGTAAGCTAGTACGGCCCAGTGCAGTGTACCGGCAGTACATTTTGTCAAGGTAATTTTATATTTTGGCTTATCGATTGTTTACTATACAATCTTTTTCCATGTATTTCAAATCCTTTCCTGCCTCCTGGCTTCTTCTTGCTTGTCTGGTTACTAATTGTTATTGATGTTTAAGTAAAATAACTTGTAGTCACTCAGGTCCCGTTCGTGTGACTTATGATGACAGAGAGGGTGGTCGTCATGGTAACTGTCACAGGGTCGATCGGTGACATTCAGCTACATTCAGTGCAGGAAGAAGCATTCCTGAAAAAACCCCAAAAATACTCCTCGCACTGAACAGGGGGATCAGCATACCTGTCAAGAGTGAATTTTCAAAATAAGGGACACTTTATAAACTGAAATCTTAGTGGCCTGAATTGAAGTGAATACCTTCATAAGACAAAGACATACAATTATTCCACTTTATTATTTGGTAGAATGATAGAATGTGATATGCTGCTCATTCTAATTGCTTTTAAGAAGGAAAAATATCAAAACAGGAAAACAACCATGAGATGCTTCGCAATCAAAACAAACTATACAAGGTAACACCACTCGGAAGTGTACATTTTGCGTGTAGTTTAGTACATATTCTGAGGAAACAAGTGGAGCAAAAACAGCTTTATTTTTTCTGCAAAAGTACAAAACTGAATTGGTGTGCTCAACAAGATAATAGCCGAGTAGGCCTAATTGCTTAGGTTGTGTTAGCGCCATTCAAAAATAAATTAAACAATCTTATGTATTATTTGTTTAATCATTCTGATTATGGGGGTTATTCATAAAAATAGTTGGCATTTCCAGAACGTCCCATTAATATAGTGTGATATTTTGTTTTTTTGTCTGATTCATAAAGCCACCGCCAGGATAAATAAAGTGACAGCCATATAGTACCGGCATGCTATAAGTCACGGAAAAAATTACTAGCAAGTTTCCAGCAACCAATAAAATGTAGTATTCAAATTAAGTTTGACATAGCTGACAGTGAATATTATTTTGTGGCAGCATGGATTGTGGAAATAAAAACAATCAGCAAGAAAGGCAAAGAAAGCTAATATTCTTCGCTGATGAACTTAATATTCTTAATATTCTGAGAGAAGAGGTTGTGGCAAATGCACAGAAATTGTTTGGAGAAAAAATGTGTTGTATAAAACAGAGAAAAAAATTGGGCACAGATAACAGAACATGTCAACGCTGTCTCATCTGTACAACGAAGCGTCTTGGATTGTCAAAAGAGGTGGCAAGACAAAAGAGGCAAAGTTATAAAAAATCAGCTCAGCACCATACAGAAGCTATCAGAACGGGTGGTGGATGTTCTGCTGCCATTTTAACACCAGCAAAGGAGGCTGTACTTAGTGTAATTTCAAATGAAACAGTTGTTGGATTAGAAGGACACGAGACATCTATCAAGTCAATGCAACACTGTGCCACGGTGCAAGAACTTACAACTTCAGTACATTGGAGAGGGCATTCTGGATGCAAATCAGATTGCAGAAAACAATAATACAACTTTTTCGATATCAGTGTTTTTTTCAGCACCATGAAGGGGTCACATCAGGAGGTAAAGAACTGTCTAAATGAGGGAGGATAGGTAGAGGACACCTATACAGATCAGGGACCATCTCTGCAACCCAGAACCCTCCAATGTCAAAATTATTGGTGTATTTTTGTAATACATTTACAAAGATACACCAACGTGCATAAACACTATGTTAAAGAAACTATTCATTGTTATTCATTGTACTACATCAAAATGCAATCTATTCTAGATTGGTTTTGTTACAAAGTGGTGGCAAGCAACATAAATTAATATTCATTTCACATGAAAAAAGGTTATACATAAAGGGTTAACAAGGAGTAGAATACAAATCAGAAAAGGTGAATGCTGTATCATGAGATTAGAGCTGTCTTGTCTACAGAGCTGTGGATAAAAATTTCAATATGGCATGGTTTAATTGTATTATATTCATAAATAACTAATAGAAGCTTGGCAAGTAGCAGATCATTTTTCTGCTTTATTTATAAACCCGCTAGTCCATGATATTTTGATATTGATTATTGCTTAGCATATTACATATAAGCTAAATTTAAAACACAGCACAATTATTAGCTTTCTAAGTATTCTGGGGTAAATTGCAACGTAACCAATTTAGATACCATGCAATCAGAAGACATTACTTTTTTTTTGCCTGCAAATGCCTGGTAAGCCGAGGACAAACTGGCCGATCTAAGCCCCGCCCCAAGTGGTGCTCGGCCAATTGTGCGCTGCCCCCTGGGAACTCCTGTCCACGGTCGGCAGTGGAATAGCTTGGACTCAAACCAGCGATCTCCAGGCTATAGGGCGCATCCTGCACTCCACACGGAGCGCCTTTACTGGATGCGCCACTCAGCAGCCCCCCAGAAGACATTACTGATTGCAGCATAAGACATTTTATTAGACATTGGATTTTTAAGTATTGTTTACATTATTGCCTGTGCCTGTTTTCTCCCTCCATCCCTATGATGCTAGTGGATTTTTCCTCACAACTCCTGCAGAAATTAACATATTAATTAATAAAACATGCACAAAGTAGAGGCTAATACCTAAGAAATCCCAAACAAAACATGTATTGCTATGATTGCATTTACGTATACATATATAAGTGTATTTGCATGCGAGTGTTTACAAAATGAATCTGAGTTTAGAACCTTTTGCAAACTTTGCACT
This sequence comes from Polyodon spathula, assembly GCF_017654505.1. Lineage (NCBI taxonomy): Eukaryota > Metazoa > Chordata > Actinopteri > Acipenseriformes > Polyodontidae > Polyodon > Polyodon spathula. The sequence continues at coordinate 27,787,760 of NC_054536.1, forward strand.
ACAGAAAATTTTTATAAAACTAGACCTCTGATATATATACTAAATAAATACCATCCTTAAATACCAGTAGTTCTATTTCCTAAACAAATACAATGTATTGTAAATGTGCTACAGATGTAAACTTAAATGTCAGTACTTACGGAACACTACATTTTTAAATTCAAGGTTGGCAAAGGCATGCTTTTGTCACTTTCCCTTCCAGTTTAACTTTGTGGCTAATCCTATGCACAGTGTCCTCTTTAAAACTCACCTGGTTGTTTCCAAGACTTCTGCCCCACCAATGGTCCTTAAAAATGAAGCCTATTGATTGAAGTAAGCCAAAATAATTCAGTGTAAATTTATTCTTATTTATAAAGCAATACGAATTACTTAACTAAGCACAACTAATCACTATAAAATAATGATTGATATATATATATATATATATATATATATATATATATATATATATATATATATATATATATATAAATATATATTAGAAGCAATTGTGTCTGTCACACGTAGTGTGTCACAGAACGAGGCAATCCACACACAGACGGTGGGTGTGCACGAACACGGAACCTCTCGCACTAAAGCATAGCGCCGATACCACTGTACAAAAGATCAGGCTCCTGAAAAGTTGTTTTTTCAGCCTGTTGCTATATTTTAGTCTTTCCTCCAAGGCCACCAAATAAGGGATGTCCATAATAGGCAGTATCACCTCTTCTGGCATTTCGTCCAGATCCACTCTGTTCTGCATCTGAGTGGGATTTATTATTTGATTTAATAATCTGGTGTTATGGTCAAGCTTTTTCTCTATGTCCACCAGTACCGTCATGATATGCCTTTCTACAGCTGCAAAAAGAAACAAGTATTTTGCAATTTATGTAAAACATTCTGAAAAAAAAACAACTGTATCAGTTTAAATCACTCATACAAAGCACTGTAGAGTGTGTTTTAGCCAAGTAGTACAATTGATGACAAATAGTATTTGTTGTCTAAATAAGATCACTGCTCGATAAAACTGCCTACCAAAATAAAGCCTAGCTGTCCTCACCTCTCATAATCATATAATCTCATCTGTTGCAGAGGTGTATATAGGAGTGTATAATGGAGGCTTTATCTCTGCGGTGCTCCAGGCCTGGGAAGGGTCATTGGTAAAACCATCCTCACTGGAGCCACAGGAGGAAGCAGGACAGGTGGAGGTGGAGGTGGAGTTGGTGGCACTGCAACAGATTCATCCTCAGATTAATGGCTTGACCAATATTTTCTGTTTGGTCTGGAATAAATAACATAAATAATATACATTTAAATTATGATGTAACCATATGAAACTGTGGCAAAGAGGTTGATATTGTGCAGGTGCAGGTGATTAAAAAACAGCAATTGTAATTCAGGTGCAAAGATTTGTTTTATTTATTTTTTAGTCTAGTGACTGACAGCAAAACAAACAGTAAATAATAATGGAAGTGAGTAAGGACCGTCTCCAACCATAGCCTGTACTGGCACCTTGGGGTGAGTGTCAATACAACCTGCCACTTGCCCAGCAGCAGCAGATCTTGCTAGTTTAAAGGTTCCTGGGGTGGATAAGCCGTTCTTGTCCATCGTCTGTCAATATATCCTGCTTCGTTACAGCGACAGCAAATTGGTTGCCCTCTGGAGTCCCAGTGATCCACAGCCTGGCAAGTTGATCTCCCTCTCCAAGGAGGTGTGGGTGCCAGACCTTGTGTAGCGGGAGGTCTGCCTGTCGATAAAGGTGCAAACACACACCTATCAGTCACTTCATTCTTAACTCTTTCAACCATCCTTTACTCAGCTCTGGCATTTGTTTCTTTACTTCTTGAAGAACAGCCTCTCTCATATCCTCCTTCCAGGATAAGGACTCACCCAACACATGGCAAGAACTTCCTCCACCCAGCTCTGGCTGCCACGCTTCCTCATAAAGAACCGCCTCCCGTTTGGCTGAAAAATAATATTTTGCATCAGAGTATTCATCAATTTTCTTAGCAAATACCAGTTCTTTTCCAGCCAGCCTTGTATTGCATAGGCCTTGACGATCCTAAAGTACATTTTTCATCTTGTTGATCATGTCTTGCTGTGGGTAGTGCTGAAATAAAGCTCCTGCATTGCACTAATGATGTACTTTTTCAGAAACTACAAGCAGGCCACTGCTAGTCTAACACATGCTTAAACCATGCAAAAGTGTACCAATCCGCCTCAATGACGTTGGTGCCCCCTTGCAAGTGCCACATACTTCAAAACTAATTGAAAACCCTGCATATATGTGTATTATTATTATTATTATTATTATTATTATTATTATTATTATTATTATTATTATATTAATGTAATAATAGGGGAATAGAAAAAGTGAAAAAGCAGGCTCATATATATACAGCACATAACAGTGAATGGGAGATATATAATTAAGAGGCACATACAAACATGCAACTATAATATTGAAAGCAGTTTGTTTTAAATTAACCTCTTACATTTAAATTAAGAGTAAAGGTGGGGAACCTTAATCCCCTGGAGGCACTGATCAAATTAACACCAGATACAATTAAACCTGGCTGCTGAAACCTCCTGCTGTACACCAGGAGAACACCAGGTAAGGGGCTCCTGTTTCTCTCACAGGTACGCGCGCTCACCCACTGTTTACCATCAGACAGTAAGACCATAAGAAAAAACACTTACATACATTTTTTGATTCACTGGTCACTTAATATTTTCTGAAAACTTGACAAGACCCTTTTTTTCAGAATTATTTTTATTTTCTCCAGTGTTTTTTATTTTCTGGTTCAGTTGCTATAATATATACTGAAGTTCACATTTTTTAAAGCACCTTTTAAAGAACTGTGTGGTGAGGCTATATAAAACTATTTGTAATCAGTCTGGCCAAAGAAATGTTTGCTGGAATGATACCAGTGATAAGCAACTGCTCATACAGCCCACCCAAGTGACCCACACATTAACAAAAACCTCAGACCCACGACAGTCATGGTACAACCTGCAAAATAAAACATATGTAAGATCACTGTTTAGGTGTTCTGAAAAACTGAAGTTTGCCATTATCAACATAGGATTGAATGTACCCTCTATTAATTGATGGGTTCTTAATTCAAGTTGCAAATGTTGTTATTGATTTGAAAATGTAATTTGAATAATTTAGGTCAGATTAGTCCCCCCCCCCCCCACCCCCAATCCCCCCCCCCCCCCCCCCCCCCCCCCCCCCCCCCACACACACACACACACACACACAAGCACAGCCACAGTTGTCAACTAATTTGGACCCTGTATACAGTATACCCTGTCTTACAAGGGTGTGGCACATAGACAACCTTTACAGTTCTGGTAGGATGATTATCTGAAAATACATCTTTGTTAATCCTTACATAGAGTTGTTTTATTTATAATTCTTTTGAATGGTAGATGTTGCAAAGAATGATTTGAATTGCAACACATAATTATAAATATGACAGCTTTTACTGTAATTTAATGTGATTTACTTGAGCAATGATGGAAAAGGGAAGCTAGAAAAATAACTTCTGGTGGCTGGGGTCTGAGCTGGCTACTCCAAATCAGCTAAAAGCACCTTACTGAGGCTGTAGGAGAATACCAATAAAACAAAGTACTTAAGAAACACTCTAATCTACTCAGAGCCATTCAAAACATCATAAACAGTTCAGAGGCAGTAAAAAAAAAAACATGTTAAAGTGTCATTTTAATTGCTGTACGAGCAGTTGCTTATCACTTGCATCGTTCCAGCAAACATTTCTTTGGCCAGACTGATTACAAATTAGTTTTATATAGTCTTACCACACAGTTCTTTAAAAGGTGCTTTTAAAAATGTGAACTTCGATATATATTATAGCAATTCAACCAGAAAATAAAAATAATTCTGAAAAAAAAGGGTCTTGTCAAGTTTTCAGAAAATATTAAGTGACCAGTGAATCAAAAAATGTATGTAAGTGTTTTTTCTTATGGTCTTACTGTCTGATGGTAAACAGTGGGTGAGCGCGCGTACCTGTGAGAGAAACAGGAGCCCCTTACCTGGTGTTCTCCTGGTGTACAGCAGGAGGTTTCAGCAGCCAGGTTTAATTGTATCTGGTGTTAATTTGATCAGTGCCTCCAGGGGATTAAGGTTCCCCACCTTTACTCTTAATTTAAATGTAAGAGGTTAATTTAAAACAAACTGCTTTCAATATTATAGTTGCATGTTTGTATGTGCCTCTTAATTATATATCTCCCATTCACTGTTATGTGCTGTATATATATGAGCCTGCTTTTTCACTTTTTCTATTCCCCTATTATTACATTAATAATAATAATAATAATAATAATAATAATAATAATAATAATAATAATAATAATAATAATACACATATATGCAGGGTTTTCAATTAGTTTTGAAGTATGTGGCACTTACAAGGGGGCACCAACGTCATTGAGGCAGATTGGCACATTTTTGCATAGTTTTTAAGCATGTGTTAGACTAGCAGTGGTCTGCTTGTAGTTTCTGACAAAGTACTTCATTAGTGCAATGCAGGAGCTTTATTTCAGCACTACCCACAGCACAAGATCAACAAGACTGGCTAGAAAAGAACTGGTATTTGCTAAGAAAATCAATTAATACTCTGATGCAAAATATACTCCTACTACTTTAAATCACACACTCATCAGACTGTAGCCTGGTGAGCAAGTCTGGGGCGGACGGGGGAAGGCAGCAGCAGGGCTGGTAGGTAAGTTAAGCACACAGGAAGGCATAGGCTTGCAAAGGAGCCTGATCTTTTGTACAGTGGTATCGGCACTATGCTTTAGTGTGAGAGGTTCCGTGTTCGTGCACACCCACCGTCTGTGTGTGGATTGCCTTGTTCTGTGTGATGCACCTGTCTGTGTTAACCAAGATCGATATTATATATATATATATATATATATATATAATGGCAGGGAGGGGGTTAAAATCCTCCCTGCTAAAGACGAGTGCAAATGTGTGTGTTAATAGTTTAATTTTATTGTTAATTGTTAAATTGTCAATTAAATCCAGGTGCAGAGTTTTAAAGAGGCAGACAGTCTGTTCTGCACTGCTGAGCAGAAGGAAGCAGGAAGGTGTACTCTGTGAGAGGTATTGTGTGTTACCATGGTACAGTGTGTAAAACAGCGTGTTTGTTTGCTATTGGGTAAGCAGCTTAGCTGCCGTGTTTATAGTTAGTTTGTTCCTGTATGTTTAGTTAGTGCCTGAGTAAAGCTAGGTGTTTTTTTTGTTTTTTTTTGTGTATTATTAAAAGTGCACGTAAAAAGAGCTAAAACCTCAAGTTTGTGTTAGTTCTACGTTTTTATAGGGCCAAACGAACGTGAATGAGCGTGGCCATCTTACTATACTAATTTTTTTGTTCAGAACCTGTATATATATATATATATATATATATATATATATATATATATATATATATATATATATATATAGTGGACAAAAAAAATGGAAACACCAATGTAAAGTCACTTAATAGGGCGTTGGACCACCATGTGCGGCCAGTACAACCTGTATGTGCCGTGGCATAGAGTCAACCAGCCTCTGGAATTCTGCAGGAGGGATGCGGCACCATTTTTCCACAGGAAAGTCAATCAACTCACGCCTCGTTGATGAAGGTGGAAAACGCTGTCTCAGGCGTTGTTCCAGAATATCCTATAAATGCTCGATTGGGTTCAGATCTGGTGACTGAGAAGGCCATGACATATGAATAATATCAGGATGGACGGCTTCATCCGCCCGCATACAAATATAACAATAATAGTATACAAATAGAAATATTATATAAATAATATGTACATAAATATGCACAAGGGGTGGGCACCCCATCACACAGACTTTCTCAAGGTTCAAAAGAATGACGATATGTTTAGCTGCACTATGCCCCCAATACCATGCTGCAGCATTGATTAAGTTCAGGCTCAAAGGAGAGATTGGGCCTGAATTAATCAGTGCTGCACTGTGCTGTTGATAAATGACACAACATTCAACAGCTCCTGTTTTCATTTGGAAAACAGCCTTTTCAGTCCAGGGTCTTTTCCAAACAAGTTTTAAATTGTTCCATTTGAACCATTTACACCTCAATCAATAGGTAATTATTCATGATATGAAGCACTCACATAACATAAATAACAAAGTAACTCTTCCCTCCTTGCGTTCAATTCATAGGCTAAGGGAACTGAATCTGTACATCTCTTTACACAGAGTGGGGAGGGTATGAAATGGGTTACATATTCATGTTGATGCTGAATATCTGGGATCCTTTAAAACCCAACTTGACAAAGTTTTGAGATCAATCAGCTACTAGGTAGGCTGACTGATCTCTCGTTCATGCATTTTCTATCTTATATTCTCCCTCTGCCTCCTCCCTTATAACTATCCTTTGTTCTATCTGTTACAGTGGTCTACTGCCTCGTCATGTTTGCCAGGTGCTGGGCTCTCAAAAAGTGTGTCCATGCTTCCATGTCATATTATCAAGACAAATTCATTCTATTTCAAATTCTGTTGTGAGGGTTTGTCCTGAGCTACTGACACCTATTAAACCTAGAATTTATTCAAATTCTGACTAGAACAGCCTTGCCTAGCTTCTGAGAGCTGAGGCGATGATAATCTAACATGGTTTAACTGCAAGCAAGATCCATAATGTAATTTTTTCTCTAACAACAGCTTACGCCATCCTTATAACATCAATATGTGTTGCAAAATGAAAAGATTTTAAGTTCTTAGATAAATTATTTCTAGTTTATACCAATAAGCATTTTTTTCATTGAAATTCTGGTTTATTGCACCTTGGACTAACTTTGAGTTGAAGAGGTTGGAATGTTGAACGTAAAAAGATATCTCCCAGACTTGCTTGCTATCAAAGTTTGTGTAGAAGCTGTAATAACAAATTGGGGTGTGGCAGGGTGGAAGCCCTGCTTGTGTAATGTGTGTGTGGGGAGAATAATGGGCCTGCAGGGAATATTCATTTTTTTATTATTATTATTTTTAACTTGACCTACTTCGTAGCCTGGACAATTAACACAAATAGATCACGGTGCTGCATTGACAAGTTATGATACTTACAGGAGGACACTCAATTCTCGTTAATATGAATTTCAAGGGACCAGCACAAATGTATGCATTATACCACTAATTTGTATTGTCATGAGTAGCCTATAAGCCAAATATATACTGTCAGTTTTTATTTAATTTAGTCACTGATGCAGAGCTAAATTGTGCACAACTACAAACCATCTACAGATTAATAGAATATGTGTGTTTCCTACTCCTATATGCTCAGTCAGCTGGAGGGGTTTCACGTTGGGGAAACCAGAAATGTCATAAAAATTTGTTTTCTGGTTCAACACCCTAGAGAGCGAAGAACACTTGCAATGTTTGTACTTGTAATGTTTCAGCACCACTCACTGAATGTCTTAGTCGTCCAGTGCTCATGAGCTATGGATGGTGGCCTGGATCAGTCTACATACTTGCAACTAGCTGCAAGGACCTCTCCATTAAATGTAGTGCACATAACCAAAAACATAGACCATTTTCTTACCTCTTTATTTGCACAAACATCAATATCACAAATAATTCACCCACCACCCCCTCCATTTTCTTGTGTTAAAATAATTTAGTTATTTTTTATAGTTTAGGATATACATTTTTTTTAGCGGTATCTAACTACTTCCTGTTATTAGTTGTCACATGACCTGCTTGCAGTTGGACCACTGCAGGGAAACCGAGCTACATGTACAGAAAGTGATTTTGTATTAGGAAACAGCAGACATTTTTACTTCAATTGCATGTCTTTTAAATATTTTAAATATTCCAAACTGAAGTATATATCCCAAACTCAGAACTAACAGAAGAAAGGGTGGATCAGTGATTATATTTGCTAATGGTAATAAGATGCATGTAAGGATATGCTTTCAACAATAAGGAACTGTATTTACTCACTAATAGCATCACACTTCACAATTAATAATAAAAACTTAATCTGGATTTTATGTAATTTATTTCTTGAATTGGAGAAAGACAGGTAGGCAGATAATAGATGGTTAGCTTTTCTCAATGGATATGTACATCTGCTGAACAAGAATTCTGTCCATAAGGATAAAGAATAGACTTTTAAAGACAAGGTGTTACCATGCCTTAACTCGTGTAGAGTTGCTACATGTTGTTACGAGCTCATTCTTAAGTATAATCCCAAATCTAGGCCACTATTATGGCAGCTTGCTACCTGCTCTGCTAAATGATAAGCTAGATTTGCCCTCCAGACAGCAAGGCTTATCCCACTGGAGCTGGGCTGTTTTTCAAGACTTTTTGACCTTTTGGCAAAACGGTTACTTAGAAATAATTCCTTTCCCTGCCAGTATGCTAAAAGATAAGGATAAAGCATTTACAGCCTTCATAAATTGCAGAGTAAAATAAAATAAAAAAAACAGCATATGATTAGGCATAGTAAAATAGCTTCTTTTGAGAGGCTTGTGCGGTGTCTATCTATCTGTGTTGACTGTACCATCTATAGTTATCTGACCAAACTCTTGTAAGCCTATTTTATTTAAAGGACATGGAATTTTGTAGGCTAACTTTCTGTTTGTCTGTTAGTAGCTACTCTTGTTAGTCCCCACAGAAATCTGCAGTAAAATTTCCTAAAATCTGCAAAGAGAATTTTCCGCAAATAACTTTTCAATGAAAAATAGTGTTAGAGTATTAATAAACAACAAAAGCCCTTTCTGTTGATATTACATTATGTTATCTACACTATGTTACATTATGTTATCTGTTCCCTAACTTCTCTCAAAACGGTATCTATAAAGATGTAAACCCCAACCCTACAACTCTTTAAGCCTGAGCGCATATGGGAATACACAAACAATCCAAATCCACCTTTGCAGGGCATGAAATAGCCAACAGCACTGGCGGCAATTGCGTCACTGCCCAAGCTGCTTGCTGCAATGCCTCTCAAAATTTTAAAACAATTACAGCAAACTTTGCCTGTAAGCCCGCCTATCATTGCTGCCGGTGTCCCTCAGAACCAGCACATCTGATCTGATCAGCACATTCTGTCACATTTCAAAATAATTCTGTCTAATCTCATCCTGTGAGAAACTAACTCATCATAATGTATTCTTTTTGTCATTCTTAAGCCACGAGAAAGACGTACTGTATCTTCGGGCAAAGTGAGGGATGCTGTTAGACTGAGCTCAATATGACCGTGCTTCCAGCAATCCAGAAAGAAGACAATAGTTGAATTGACAACAGAACTGGTAGAAGGCACAGATGTCGTTGTCCATCAAATCAACAGTACGATGGTCACTCTTGAACTCAGGATTTAAAGGATGTGTTGCAGTAAGAATACTTTTGTTAAGAAAGGGAAACCAGACTAAAAGGCTAAAACACAGAAATTGGACTGTGGAACAATGGTCAGTGGTGCTTTGGACTGTTGATGGCTGGACAACGACTTCAAGCAGTTCTGTTGTCAATTCAACGCTTATCTTCTTTCTATTCCTTAAGGATATTATATCTTCAAGTATTGCTTATCCTTGTTAAACAGCTTTTTGGGTCTTCCAGTCCTGATTTTGTCAATTACAGATGATGTTTCTCTGTATTTGTTGCTTATGCTTCAGATACCACACCTTGAAAACCGAGTGATGCAAGCTATTAAACTCAATGTTTTTCCTTCTTTATGCAAGTCAAGGTTGTTATAATAGTAGAAAACACTAGTGGAGGCTTTGAGTAAATTATTGATGCTCATAATTCATCAGAGTAGAAAAATGCAACATGTATAAGACTTTTGCACAGCAGTGTGTGTATATATATATATATATATATATATATATATATATATATATATATATATATATATATATATATATATATATATATATATATACAGTGCCTATAGAAAGTCTACACCCCCTTGAACATTTTTCACATTTTGTTGTGTCAGTGCCTCAGAGTTTCATGCATATAAATGAGGATTTTTTTCCATTTATCTACACACCATACTCCACACTGTTAAGGGAAAAAAGTTTTTATTGATTAAAAAATTACATATTAAAAATACAAAACTGAAAGATCATAATTGGATAAGTCTCCACCCCCCTGAGTTAATACTTGGTGGAAGCACCTTTGGCAGCAATTACAGTTGTGAGTCTGTTGGGATAGGTCTCTACCAACTGTGCACACCTAGATTTGACAATATTTGATCATTCTTTACAAAACTGTTCAAGCTCTGTCAAGTTTCTTGGGGAGCGTTGATTGTATTTAGGTCAGGGCTCTGACTGGGCCACTCAAGGACATTTACCTTTTTGTTCCTTAGCCACTCCAATATAGTTCTGGCTGTGTGCTTTAGGTCGTTGTCATGCTGAAAGATGAACTTCCATCCCAGTTTCAGCTTTCTTGCAGAGGGCAGCAAGTTTTCCTCAAGGACTTCTCTGTACTTTGCTCCATTAATTTCCCCTCTATCCTGAGAAGTGCCCCAGTCCCTGCTGATGAGAAACATCCCCATAACATGATGCTGCCACCACCATGCTTCACAGTAGGGATGGTGTTCTTTGGGTGATGTGCTGTATTGGGTTTGCTCCAAACAAAACCTTCGGAAAACCTACCAGCTCCCCGGCTTTTCTTTTTTGTATCTCAGGCTTTGCTCAGCCTTTAAGGCTTATGGTATTCCAAGCTCAATCCAGATGGTTGTCATGCTGATGAGCTGGGGAGACCACACTGGATTGATCCCCGGAACAAGCATCACAGCTGTTGTTTGTGCTGATGCGCAGGGGAGGCAAAATAAGCTGATCCTCGGAGCCAGCATTACACTTCAGCAATCAACACCAGACAGAAGGATATCTACATCATCAGATGGAAAGCAATGCAAGTGGATGGAGATGCAGGTGGATCACATTAGTTTACTGTAAAGCTACGTCTTAGTTGGTGCTTATCTTGGCGAGAGCCGAGTTCAAATCAGCATGAAGTTTAACATCTACTGTCATATAATGGAAATCATGAAGATCTGGATACATCCAGTGACTGCTGTGAATAGTGCAGCTGGCAACAAGGGAAATACCTTGTAACAGCCTGGAGAGACAGCTGACAGGAGGAAAGAGACCCCATTGGGACTGGAAAGAGTTAGCTACCTTGTTCGGCAGTATCCAGTTCCTTGTTTTCAAAGGTAAACAGGATGCTGGAGACACCCGCCCAAGCCTTCTAAGAAATTAAAGAGAAAAATACCCCTAGAGTGAGGGTGGAAGATGACTCAACGTTGGATAACAGAGTTAATGACTTAGGAACGGAAATGGTATTGAGAATGGAGAGTACTTCACAAAAGACTAGTTCAAGATCTTCAGTTAACAAAGACATGGAACTCGAGGTTTGTGTCTGCGGCTGGAGCAAGGTGACAGTGGTCAGGGGTTTGAAGATTCATCAAGGGAGAATGAAATACTTGAAGGAGAAGGGACAAGGGCCTCGCATTGATCAGTACTTCTTATGAAGTCAGTAAAGTCAGTCGAATGAAATCCAGTGACAGGAAGCAAACCACAGTTCACAGGATATCAGCACCACCGTCATAGATGTGAGGAAGACTTGCATGGATACAACTAGTGATGAACCTAATGATCCTTGTGAACCCGATCAGATGAACCAGCGTAAGAGAGAAAAGAATCTCAATGGGCACAAGCCTGGAGTTAAATGGCCAAAAGCTTGTGAGAACACTGTGTGGGACACAGTAAACATGGATCTCTGTTTTACTTTGGAAAGGTTAAATGGAACAGTTGAAAAGAAGCTGGATAAATTTGGGGACATCATCTATGCATATGGAAGTGAGAGGTTTGGAATTGAAAAAAGGAAGGAAAAAGTACAAACTATTCCTGGAAAGTCTAGACGGCAGCTGGAGATTGAACGCTTAGTTAGAGAAAGGAGGCAGTTGAGGAAACAATGGAGAAAAGCAAAACAAAGTCAGAAGGAGGGACTCAATCTCTTACAAAGGGTCATAAAAGATAAGCTTGCAATATTGTGCAGAGCTGAGCGCCTACGGAAATGCTACAAAAAGAAAGCTAGCATGCGAGAACTAACTTTTATAAAGATCCATTCAAATTTGTAAAGAAGATATTCACCAGTGAGAAAAATGACACCCTAAAATCATCTAAGTTTGATCTGGAGAGATATTTGGAGGAAACACATACAGATTCAAAAAGCCAGGAGCCTATGTCAATTCCTTCAGACATCCCACCTATTAATCCACCAGAATACCAAATGGAGGACTGTGCACCTAAGTGGAAAGAAGTAGAGCAAGCTGTGAAAAAAGCAAGGGCATCATCATCTCCAGGGCCTAATGGAGTTCCATACAGAGTGTACAAGAGTGCTTCTGGAGTTCTACAAATCCTGTGGAAATTGATGAAAGTGGCATGGGAAAAACAGGTTGTACCAAGAGCATGGCGCTGAGCAGGTGGAGTCTTTATACCAAAAGAAAAAGATTCTACAAGCATCGGTCAGTTTCATCCTATTTCCCTATTAAACGTAGAAGGCAAGATTTTCTTCAGCATTATTGCACAGAGATTGTCAACCTACCTATTAAAGAACTGCTTCATTGACACTTCAGTACAAAAAGCAGGCATTCCAGGTTTCCCAGGATGCTTAGAACACATCAGCGTAATCTGGCAACAAATTCAATCAGCAAAAAAGGAGAGGAAGGAGCTCCATGTGACATTCCTGGATTTGGCTAATGCATATGGTTCAGTGCCACATGAACTTCTTTGGGCAGCATTTGATTTTTTCAGTGTACCGATGACAATAACAAATTTAGTGAAAGCCTACTTTGGAGATTTGCAATTTAGTTTTTCAACTTCAGAATTCAGCACTACATGGCAATGCCTAGAAGTTGGAATAATGGCAGGATGTACCATTTCTCCACTGGCTTTTACCATGGCAATGGAAGTAATTATTAGGGCATCAAAATGGGTAGTGGGAGGAGAGCGCTTGGCTTCTGGAATGCGACTACCACCAATTAGAGCATACATGGATGACATGACAACAATGACTACAACAGTAGCCTGCACTAATCGATTATTGGGCAAATTAACCAATAACATTGAATGGGCACTAATGCAATTCAAGCCCACTAAATCAAGGAGCATCTCTATAATTAAAGGTAAAGTAGTAGATAAAAGGTTCTACATTAATGGTGAGGCAATACCAACAGTGTCCGAGAAGCCAGTGAAAAGTCTAGGGAGATGGTATGATGGGGATCTAAAGGACACAGTTCATGTGGGAGAAGTTAGACAATAAGCAGTGGAAGGGTTGAAGAGCATAGACAGCAGCGCTTTACCAGGCAAACTGAAATTCTGGTGCTTTCAGTTTGGTCTACTGCCAAGACTGCTGTGGCCACTGACTGTGTACAAGGTTTCTTGACAACAGTTGAGAAGCTGGAAGCTTTAATCAGTTCATACGTCAGGAAATGGTTGGGAGTTTATGGTAAAGGAATACTGCAGCTACCAGTCTCTGCTCTAACCGAGGAGTTTAAGTGTGCCAAAGTCCGACTGGAAATTACATTAGTAGATTCACGCGACAAATGCGTAAGGGAGGCAGCACCTGTGTTGAAAACTGGAAAAAAATGGGTGGCAAAGAAATCTGTGGAAGATACTAAGGCTGTCCTTCGAATCAGAGATATTACGGGGCAAGTTCAGCATGGAAGAGGAGGTCTTGGTCTCAGCTCAGCTCCTTCTACATGGCACAAGGCAACCCCAGCTCAACAGAGGAAGCTGGTAGTCAATGAGGTGCAAAAGCAGGAGGAGAGGATCAGGTGTGTAAAGGCCGTTTCCCAGGCAAAGATTTCAAATTTTGGGAAATATGTTGTTCCACTTGTCAGGATTGATTGGCATGCAATTGCCCCTGTTCCCTGGGGTGCTTCTCTTGACAAATGACTCATCACTACATCTTACGATTCACTCTAAACAGATTTTTCTTGTGTGGTTGACTGGGGCAAAGAAGGTTATCCCTGGGGGCTGGCTGGAGCCTGATATAGCATACAAATCTGCATGGTTAAATTTTTTTCCATGATATAGCGATGTCTGAGAGATCCATAGCTAAATTATATTTAGTCAGCTCCGTCACGTTAAGTATGTGGACAGGTATAGTTTCACAAATTATTGCCAGATTACTTATATAATTGGGCCTCATCATCATAAATAATAGCATTAGACACATATATTATTTATTTATTCATTTTGTAAAAATAATAATAATAATAATAATAATAATAATAATAATAATAATGTGAACTTACAGTTCTCAAGAACAGTACTGCAGAAATGACGAGATTAGACAGAATTAAATTGAATTGTGACAGAACACGCTTAAAATTTCAATACTTTAAAATGCAACGGTGCAATACACATTTTAATTCCTGTGATGTCTTCTGTGTATATAAATTGCTAATTTACACAGACATTTCAATGACTGTTGCTGTTTTGTAATTCTGTGTTATTCCCCCAAAACACCAACGCTAAAAATGAACACATAATAGGTAGACAATTAGTAGTTCTGCTCAAATTCTTACACCAAAAAAAGTAGCTATGACATGGTTCAAGTAGCAGTTCTCTGTGTTATGAGTTATGAAATGAGTAGGAGAGTTAAGATAATAGTGAACAAAAAACAATCTTGAGAACTCCATCGATTTCTGTTTTCATTTATTGTTATTTATATGTTTTGCCTTTTTGCCCCCTAGAACTGTTTTGGTGCCCCTGAATCCTCACATCCAACGAAGGCAACATTGCCTTGCCCTTCATGGCTTAACTTTATGCCTTGCCTTTGGCATGGTGGTGGTCAGGGATCATTTGGGAAAAAAAAATGTTTGAGAGCTATATTGTAAACATGAAATAACATTAGATTCCCACTGAAATTGTGCCGGAGGATTGTGGATGAAGTTTAATTGGTAAACTTTGTTTTTGCATTGCTGCGTAATTATCCATTATAACATGTTTCATTAGCATACATCATAAATCAGGTTAAAATATGTACAGATCACACAAGAAATGTGCCAAATTATTATTATTATTATTATTATTATTATTATTATTATTTATTATTATTATTATTATTATTATTATTATTATTTATCTAGCTGCCACATTCCTCAAACGCTCAAGCAAAAGAGTTTGATCAGAAATCAAGCTCTGTAATGTGTATTCATTGTGTATTCATTCACTATTTACTACATCCAGAGTAATGATCAACACAGCAATGCTGGTTCTCAGTTTTCTGGGCTGTTTCCGAAAGATATATATATATTTTTTAAACTCAATACAATTTTCTAAAAACTCAAATGTTTATGGCACATCTGTTTTTATCAGGACAAACCTCATACAGTTCCAGTGAAACTAGCTAAATAACTATAGATTTGCAACCATCTTAATACATCCAGCTTGCATTTTTGGAGGGAAGCATAACTTGACTCCAGCTCCCTCATTTTTTTTCCCATAGTTCCAAATGAACAAAGTGCAAAGATGAAACGAACAGTTTAATATTGGCAGTGGGATTCAGAGGGAAAACTATCAGAATAAAAAAAACAGTCTTAATTGAGAGCCGGTCGAGCATGTGTATTTTTTAATTTAATTTAATTTTTAAACATTTTATCCCGTTTTTCTCCCAATTTGAAAATAGTCAATTATATAAGCTCAGCTCACCACTACCACCCCCGTGCTGACTCTGCAGGCCCGCCATGCAGCCAACCCAGTGCTACAGCGTTGGAGGACAACGCAGCTTTGGGCAGCTTACAGGCAAGCTTTCAGAAAACCTAAAAAAAGACAACGTAATGCTTAAATTAAAATCAAAGAAATTTAACAGGCTGTCTGGCCACTTTAAGAAATTACTGCCAATCATTCCAATGAACAAAAAAAAAAAAAAAAAAACTTCTGTAATGCATTTCCCCCAGACATTAAATCATTCTTTTTTGTGCAATTGATAAGTCAATCTTTTTTATGTCAAATCAATTTTCAAGTTCAAGTTGTTCTTCCCAAACACCCACTACATGATTCATTGGAATAAGGATGCAATGTTATGATAGTCTAATGAAGAACAGAATGGTTTAAATTCTGTATTAAACTTTTGGGTGAGTAAACAGATTATTTACACTTTAACAGATGTTTAAAAAAAATAAATAAATAAAAATGACAGGATAGAGCTATAAATAGGGGTCCTGATTTTCAGATTTTAAAAATCTTGTTAAGAGGCTTTACCATTAAATTAGGGTGTGACAACTTTATATAACAACTCATTTTTTATGATAAAATGTGGAAAATGTGGATAAAATGTGGAACGAGCCCTGTGTCTCGTTTCTCCTAATTTTCATCATTTGCTTCCAGCACTTGGCTGAAAGCATATTGTAAATTCAGGTCCTTGAACTGTTTTTTTTTTAAATCAAGTTAGGAGACTTCGAACGCATTTTGTCATTTAGATCATTTAAATTGATACTGGGCTCTGTATCTCTGGTCCCTGAGACCTGTTGGCCTTAGAGATCCCTGGCTGTTCGTCAGTTGCCATCGGTGCCTCTTTAGCCTGTAGCAGTTGATCGAACTCCAAACAGCCTCGTCCTGTAATAACAGGGAATGGCAGACGTGGCAACACACCCATTTTTATTGTAAACATTCGTGAGCCAAGTAATATTTCTACTATTTTTATGGGATATGTTTTTATATTGCCATGTATACAATTTATTCAGACTTCAGAGCTGTCTTTGGGGTTAGTGAATTCTATCATGTCAGCAGCAATCAGGCTTTCCCCACACCAGGAATCCAGCAGAGCTGTCGATCTCTTCCCTACTATTTCAAATGGGACCAAATATTTCCCTTATTCTTCACCGTAGTCAAGTAGTGGCAATACATACTTTCACTTTCTGTATTACTTGTGTAGTATCTGGCTTTTACCTCACCCATTATATTTAAAACACTGAATGTGTCGAACAGCGGTCTCTGTACCTTGAGACCCATACTTTTTGTTAACTCCCCTCACCCCAGGTCCCTTCAGTGCCCCCATTCTCACCATAGTCTTACCGGTCTGTCCAGTGAGTTGTTATCTCGGGCTGGGGGGTTGCCAGGTGCTCCTCGTGGTGTTTATGTACATGGGTCGGGCAATCTCCCTAGCAGTGCACTGTCACTCAAACAGAGCAATTAGTTAATCTGATGATTTTGGATGCAACCCATTTTCCTAAGTGGGGAGACTAACACTGGATATTTCCACTACCCGTGCTGCACTGCACTTAGCCACCTGCTGACCAAATGAACCAGGTCAAACAACTGAGACCTCAGGGATTTCCCTTCTTCATACTGCCAATGTATGTAATCTCTGTGCCCGAATGGCGGTGGTGACCCCAGCTCGGGCCAAAATGTCCACTTTCAACAGATTGTAGTTCACTGCCTCGTCCAGTTCCAAGTCAAAATATGCTTTTTGCACCTCTCTGCTCAGAAATGGTGCAAGCAATCCTGCCCACTGTGCTGACAGCCAGGACTCTCTTCGCTGTCCTCTCAAAGGCTAGGAGGTAGTCTTCTGCGTTATTGTCCGCTGTCATTTTTTGTAAAAAGTAACTAGCTCAGACAGGTCATGGTGTCTCTGGTCCTGCAACTCTCAGCACAGTCACTGCAAACACCTCAGTATACTGAGTTCATCATTCTTGTTGGGCTAGGGCTGCTTCTTCTGTCAGTGCTCGAATGTTGTCCTGCAGTGCAGCTGTAGCCTGCTGCTGTACGATGGAAGCTTCCTGTTGTACTACGGTTTTCATTAACTCCACCATTGTGTATTGCTAATTGGTATTGCAATAAGGGTCCACTAATTTAACCCCACTGCATATTTCTTACACCTAGGGTCCTAAGGTCTTCAATATTGTATATGAAATAAACACTCCACCACTATATAGGGTTCACCACCTGCAAAGTGAGGGTCTGGTGAGATGCCAGTATGGCAGTGAGAGGGACGGATCTAGACGGACTATATATCTCACCACCACCCGAATTACCAGCCTGGATTTGAAGCCTCTGCGGGAAACTTAGGCACAGTTTGGACGCAAGGGTGTCCAACAACTAACAAAAACATCTTTTGAGATCTGAAAGGATGAAAACGGACTTGAATATGTGTGCTTCGCATATAACGAGTACACAAACTCACCTGAAAATAAAGCTGAGGGCATGGATGGCAGCTGCTCCCCTTACTTCTTCTGTGTCATTTGAAACTCCGCGCATCATCAGCGTGTGTTCAGTCTGGTGAGATGACACTTTTTTTTTTTGTGCAATTCTATCTTGGCTTTTGTTTTATTTCCCATAGTTTTTTTTTTTTGCATTTTTTGGTGGCTAAATGAGGCAGGCTGCACTTCAGTGCTTTCTTAACCCAGTTTAAGAAAGCTGTATGATATGAGTACAATCGTGCAAGTTATAGAGAAACATTTAAATATGCACTCCTGTATTTTAATATGAATTAGGTTATTTGCATTCGGAAGGAAAATTTCTCTGACTAAAAGAAAACTACATGGAAACACACACTACCCGAAAATACTACCAAAATAGCATGAGATTATCCATGGAAACTGCAGCATAGTTTGTTATTTGGTCATTTTTAAAAGCTACAAAAAAGAAAGTACCTTTGGCAAACTCTTACAATTATCCATAATAGCTGAAATACTTAGTTTGACATGTCTTCTTGTAGTTACTGTAAATGCATATATTTGTTTGTCAGAATGACATTCCATGTATAGCTTTGACTTTAGTTTTTTACTCAATTAATCAATGTCATTGGTCTAAATAAGTCAATTTAAGAAGTGTTCATTATTTTGTAATACGTTTTTCATGGCTGTTGCATGATTGCTAGTTCTGACAACATTTTTAAAGAACTTCAGCTTCATTTCAAAAACAGTTACATTCTTCAGGTACCACTTAAATTCAGGGATAGCATATTTAATTCTAAATAGCATCAAATGTCATCTTCCCAATAAGGCAATACATAAGTTAAACCCTTTCCATGATTATTGGGAACAATATTTAAACATAAATTGTTGTCAGAAACAGTATAGTATTAAGGTGTATAACTGATACAGAGATGGTTTATCAGATGTGGTTTACTAATTAAAGCCAGTAAGTTGTAGAGCAATTAATCCATACACTGCTCTTGTGTCATAGACATCTGTTCTCCCAAGTGGCTCAAGAAGGATTCTTCCGAAAAAAACGTACACCAATGCTTCTAAAAAAAACCCCAAAAAACAACATTGCATATTTATGGGAAAACCTATTATATACTGTATATTACCAAAAAAGAGGTACTAAAAATGGCTTAATCAAGTCGCTATATCCATCACTGTAGGCATGGGCTGAGTTCCAATTGGAACTCGACCCATCTTTACCATAATTGCTTCTAGAGGTATACAGAAGAGCTAGGATCATACTGTACTTGGATGTGTCAAACCTTAAGAGCCGTAAAAAAAACACTTCTGGCATTTAGAAAGAGACCAGACAGTGATTTAACATATTTTGATAATGGTTTTGAAGTTTGAATGTGTATTTGTTACTACCAGAAGTGGTCAGGGCTAAATCGGAAGAGTTTAGATATTCAGGTGAGATGTGCCTTTGACATACTTCGCCCAAACCTTATTACCCATACTTGTAATACAAAGGTATTAGACACAAACACTATGTGCTACCTGGTCATTGAGACACCCCTCCAAGATAATGGATTGTTATACGAAGTGTACTTCTCATATTGCAGGGTTCAAATAAATTCTTGTAATCAGCTCTGGGGCTAGGGAAATTGGGGGGCTCCAGAGCATGGTTCAGGGTTAGTCAAGAAGTCAGTAGAGCACAAATTCCTGGCTGTATGGAGCTGCTGACCTTTGCTGGGGATTCCAGGGAGCGTTGCATTAGTTCTTGGCGAGGATCCTGGTGAGCTCAGGTGGACACCTGCAGCACTGGCCTTTGTCCTCTAGGGTCTAGTGGCTCAACATCTGCTGTAGAGCTCCTGGATGTAATGAGGCAATTGACTTGTTTGCAGGGATGGCTGGAGTGAGGTGACATGAATGCAATTTCTAAAAACCGGTCAAATAATTTAATAAAAAAATAAAGAAAGAAAGAAGGTAAATCAGATTCTGAGTGGGCAACATCAACTGCTATAAAAAAAGATGAGAGACAAGTATACAGTACTTGCCACACTTAAGTCTGTTTGTCCTACATCGCTATCACAGTAACAATAACGATAATGTGACTGCCCTGGATCTTGACAATTTTCTATAAAACGCTTCATAAACTACCAGTAATAAAAATAAAGAGCTCTATTGATTTCATGTTGATGTTGCTACAAAACTATTAAGAAACAACCTTCTAAGCTGTTTCTTATGATATCAGATCATATTGCAATGATGAAATAATCTTAAAATAGGAGCCTTGGAGTGTGTGACAGGGTTTACATTCCTACACATCTGTCGGCTTAGTGGTAGGTAAAAACACTCACTGTAAATAACAACTATTGTGCCTTTCAAAACCAAAGCCACCTTTAAGAGCTTTGTTTGTGTGTTGCACGATTGGTATAGTGTATCCTCAGTTTGTTTGTGTGCCATTGTTTCCCTGTCTAGAAGAAGGGCTACTTGACTGACAGGTAGTCTCCAGCCTCCCTCTAATTGTGTCTGTGGTGTGTCCACCTGGTGTCTCAAATGATAACATTGATATATTACCATCCATCAGCTGACACTCGTTAGACTTACCACAGATATAAAAGGTCGAGGCAGAGTGCCCCTGAGAGGTACTGTAAGACGTAAAGCTGTAGGACAATGGCACTGTGTGAATGAATGCCTTTAAGGGGACAGTTGGAAACAACCCTGTCTCAGCTTTACACTTTATTAAGAGAAGCCAGAGAGGCTTGATCCTTTATTCATTTTTGTCATGAACCACTGTTTTTTTGCTTGTTTGTTTATTTTTTTATCTGGGAAAAATTCAGCAATGTGTCTAAAAAAAGGCTTTACTTGTACTCATACTCAATGATGTCATATTTGTACAGATCTTTGTACTTGGAAGTGGGTGGGGCTAAACCCATGTGCTTAAAAATGCATTTTGGGCACTCAGAAGGAGACCAGACAACAACAATAGAGCACAACAGTATTTTTATACTTGTGTTTTCCTACTTTTTTTTTTTTTTTGCCAAAATTGGTTTTCTGACAAATTACAGTATGGCTGATGAGCATTTTAAAAACCAGTTTATTGTTGATTAGTTCTGGAATGAATGCAGTTAAATAAGCAGTATTCTAGATAGAAACAGTTAAGAAACAAATCTTGGTAGCTGTAGGTGTGTGTGGGGGGGGAGGTTTAAATGAAGTACTGTGTGTACTCTGAACTAGGCAGGTCATTTTGCATTTCATCTCATGGGAGGGAGTGTGTGGGAGATGGATACCAATGCAGAACAGAGATATGCATTTCTTACCTCAGAAGAAATGTTAGGAATATGTCTTCTACAAATCATGAAGTTTTTTTTATCACATTTTTATTTGTAACAAATAAAAATTATGTTGACCAACCCTTGCTATTTTCATGAACCACTGTTTGGAGCTGGATGGTTATTTGGGTAATAGTAACTGGGTTTTCACAGTCATACAGTTAGCATTGAACTGTAATTGTACAGTTGATTAACCAAGTTGTTTTTTTTTTTAATATGCTTCACCTCCTTGTGCTCTGCAATGCTTACCCATGCTTTACTACGATTTCACTATGCTTTATTACACTTTGCTTTTACTATGGTAAAGAGACTTTTACTGCCTTTATCCAATACAACAGCAATGCTGTCATTGTTGTCGTATTTGGGTGATAAATCTGTTCATAGTTACCAGGACATCATCTTTAATGACATATAAAATAAAAGGCTTTTCGTATTGAGAAGATCTTGCATACCAGTCTTGTTTTTGGACATTTATAATATAGTTTTGACTTTTAATTGGTAATCAGGGATCTGGTTTTGGGTCCTCTATGGTAAGGTTTAAGGGTACATCAGCAATACATGAAAAATAAAGCATAAACTATCCCACCTTGCTGTTCCGAATGTATTTGGTCATTGTATAGTAACCCGCATGTGCCCAAACAACCTCATATGCCACACTGCTAATGTCCAAAATTACTCTTCCCCGGCACCTCATCCAAAAAAGTTAATTTCCGCATGTACACACAGATGTACTTGCGCATGCCCAATGAAGTGTTGTGTAAGCTATATAACCTCAGTATAGAAACACTCTTCTCTGTGTGCCAAACGTGGTCTATGTGCTGTGTTAGTGGTCGCGGTATGTATTACCAGTACACAATAAACAGGGATTCAAGTGCAGTGGTATGAGCATAGCGGTAAAAAAAATAAAAATAAAAATAACGGTATGTCGGCAAAAATAAAAGATAATAATTGAAAATTATACTACTGTGGCAAGACTTCCTACTTGCGCCTCTTCTTCCAGCAAAAGACTTCTGTTTCTGCTCGAGTATGGTTAGCTTTTTAAAATGCATTTTACATTGATCTTTTGCATGAAATATTTAATTGTAATATAATTTAACATTCAATTTCTATGGAGCTTTTTTATGATGCATAATCTAAAAGCTTTTCACAATAACATTTTGTATACTTTATATATAGATAAAAAGTCAATTGATATATATATATATATATATATATATATATATATATATATATATATATATACACACACACACACACACACACACACACACACACACACACACACACACACACACACACACACACTATACATATATGCACTATACATATAGTTAATACATACATACATACACATTGTTGTTTGGAACACTGTGTTTATTACAGACCTTTGGCGGAGCACATTAGTTTCACTATGATAATCCACACGCAATCACATCAAAGTGATCACTGCAGATAAACGAACTGGTTCTCATATCAAAAGCTGGATTAGTGTGTAGGCTATATGATTGTACATGTGTTGTGTCAGGATAATAGCACTTTATAGTTAGGGCTTCTGTTTTATGTAAATCTTTTCTTTTTTTTCAGGGCTTTCCCTTTTTATATACTGTATGAGATTATTGTTTTGGGTTACTTTCCAAAATAGTTGGGTGTTTTTTTTTTTCTGTCACAATATGCATAGTAACTCGACAGTACTTGCACATTTAAGTTATACCTTCTTTCCTTTGCTGTCTTCCACAACGAAATCCATAAGGTCACAGGCACAATCTTCTGGGGTTTTTGTGTGTCTAGGCATTTTTACATTTTGTCACAATCTGCAATTCTGATTTTATTCCTTCTAACTAATATAGTTTCAAATCCCATTACAAGCCTTCTAGGATGTTGGATTTTGCTGTGATTCAGTAGTTGGGGTAGGTCTGAAGTATTCAGAATGAATCAATGATAGATACAAGTCAGAAAGGGAGGACATTCCCCAGCTGCACTGGGAAAGGTAGTTTGTTTTTGTTTTTTTGTAGTAAGTATGTTGTTTTTTTTTAAACGAGAAAAAGCTGAAGTGAAACTAACCATTTTGAGTGTTTTTCCACTGTTTATTGGCTATATACCGATTTCATTTTTTTTGTATTGTTTTTTTATCAGTTAAAACTGAAAATCAGAAGCCTTATTTATAGTTTAGTTGCTTTATATCAAGGTTATACAGCAATACTGAAGCTTCTACAAATAAAACAATGCAGCCCTTTGCAATGAATGAATAAACATACAAATTAATATATAACAAAGCCCTTTGCAAAGCACAGAAAGATATTTTTTCATCCTTTACACTTTTGTTATCTTCATGTCTGGACATCGGATAGCCGATTGCTGTAAGTCTAGTCTTTTCTGTCCCAGCAATAAGATGCAATTCATGGTACACTAGCCTTAAGTACACCTATTATGTGTACCTACGAAGGACAAAGTCACATTTGTAACACAAAATGTATTTTTGGACAGTAACAATTTATTACGACCTTCAAGACATATCTAAATATTTGGCCCTGTCAACTATAAGAGAAACTTGAGGTTTATGCTGCAGTACTTACACACCTAGTGCAACAAACTTTTCTAGACTATGACATTATTGCACCTGAAAGGGAAACTTTCCACCACTGGACTAGATGCTTCACTTCAGCAAAATATAATGAGTTTGGAAGATGCCCTCAAGGTTGCATGTGAGTGCAGGTGTGCCTACACAATACTACAAGTTACAACATCACCTGTCTACACTTTAACCAATTTCAGTCTACCTTCATATTCCAACTCTACATTTATGGAATCACCCTATAGAAGTAACACATTTTGCTTCATAAAGTCAAAAAAAAAAAGAATAAAGATATCAGCACTGTTAGTACAGATGGGATTTTTACTCGCTAGGATGCAACCAAATCTCCGCTCCAGACCACTCCAGACCACAGAATCCTGTCCTGCTACAGTTCACTTGTCACGGACACTTTTTTTTTTCTTTTTTTTAAATCATTAGTCAACTACATTTGTGAAAAAGCCCCTGAATTTCATTTGTTAAATTTTATAGCTTGTAGCACATGGAAGCTCACTTACCCCAGGAGAAACTGACTCGCCTTGGAAATCTCATTTCCGAATTTCATATTTGTTCAACCAACCTGTTCAAAAGGGATTGCTATCTTTACTTAGTCATTTAAATTACGCCATCAGAATAATTCCCCAAGGCCAAACATTCATATCTCGATTGCTGGATATTGCTAATATTGCTAAAGTCGTGCAGGCTTGAAGCTGTGGTTCTCTTTTTTTTTTACGACCAAGGCACTTTTTTACACAGAGAATTGTGAGGGTCTGGAATCAACTCCCCAGTAATGTTGTTGAAGCTAACACCCTGGGATCCTCCAAGAAGCTGCTTGATGAGATTCTGGGATCAATAAGCTACTAACAACCAAACGAGCAAGATGGGCCGAATGGCCTCCTCTCGTTTGTAAACTTTCTTATGTCCTTATGTTCATCAGTTGAGCTCCATCTGTACACAGACACATCATTAGTAGGATTTGGAGGTGTGCTCAACTTGTCCTGGTTTGCAGCAGCCTGGCCAGCTCTAATATGGGATCTCCCTCCTTAACAACATTCCTCTGCTCTACATGAGCTCTAACCTATAGGGGAGGAGCCAACAGCACAGCAGAACAACGCAGTTAATAACGAGGCAGTCTTCCCAGCGACAGCGAGTGGAAGCGACAGCATGGGAGAAGTACAGGTGTGGAAAAGTGCAGAGCAGTTTAGAAGCAGTAAGGAGAAATTGCATCTTTAATTGCTTTAATCAGAAAACACAGGACATTGGGGAAACACTGCAGCTCAAAGTCAAACAGCCGCGTATGTTTTTCTGATAACAAACAAGCTGAAACTCGGAGCAGCTGATTCAAATTCAGCACCGTTCTGAGACACGGGCAAGGGGAGGAGCCAACAGCACAGCAGAACAACGCAGATAAATGAGTCAGTCATCCCAGCGACAGCGAGTGGAAGCAACAGCGTGGGGGAAGTACAGGCGTGGAAAAGTGCAGAGCAGTTTAGAAGCAGTTTGAAAGCAGGTTGACAGCTGCAGAAGAACCTAAACTTCAAAAAAAAAAAAAAACACCAACATGGTCTTCAAGCCAGTAATCTGTGACACCTGCATGATGTGGGAAATCCAAGAAAACCCAGCAGAGCTAAACCAAGTGTGTGTAAAGTGCCGTGCGATCCAGGACTTGCATAAACTAGTAAATATGTGTGACGGAAAGATGAGTTCTGGTGATGAATCTTCCTCCCGACCTGTGAGGGCGCTAAAGAACAGGAGGAGAAGTATCTGGAAGGGCTGGCCTGACAGTTCGTTTCCGGGTCAGGGAAGTGGGTCAGCCTGGAAAGAAGCGCGACTCTGTTGTAAGACCGTATTGATTTGAAAGGTAAACGAGAGGCAGCTGCAAGTAATAAGGCAGCTGCAACCGTTTACCTAGATATCATGCAGGATTACATATAGGGGCCAGGGTAACACTGATCTTTTCCTTCGTTTGGGTAAACGCATGGAGAGAGAAGGACCGAGAGAGGAGCTCTCATTATTAAAAGAAAAGATGGGTTACGTGTTTTGTGTTTGTCTGAGTAATAATTGTCCGTGTTTTGCACCACCAGACAGTTGAAGCACAAATCCGGAGCTGTCGCCGAGGGTCAGCACGATCCGGATCACTACTGCACCACCGTCACGAAATACCTGTGTTTGCACTGACCACCAGCACAATTGCACTCACCCAGGACTGGTGACCGTGTGTTTGTTTTGTTCGGGACTGTGCCCTATTATTGCTATCCCCGCGCTTTACACATTGTTGTGTATAGCCGGGGATTTATTATTTAACGGTCACCAGACCTGGATTATAAATAAAAGCACTTTTCTCACTGGAAACTGTTGTCTGCCTGTCACTCCTGCATCGCATCACCGCTACACCTGTTCCCCTCCACTAGCCACTTTGCCACAGTATGCTAGAAATGAAGCTGGAAGAAATGAGACAGCAACAGGATCTTGAGGAGCTGGCACACCCACAATTCATGGAAGTCTGCATCACCCCTAACAGAATGAAAGCCACCAGGGAGATAGAAGGTCAGAACAGCTGGGTTCAGGTAGGCAGAAGCAGGGAAAAAAAGAAACTTTGTCAAACACAACCACCAGAAATCAAAACAACCAACAAATTTGAGTCACTTCAAAATTCTGATGCGCAAAACCAACAACAAGAGAGCGAAAGGAACAACATCCAGGACCCTATTGACAGTGGTGACCAGACAGCAAAAAGAAGGGAGGTCATGATTTTTGGGGACTCCATATTGAGAAACACAGCAAGTTCAATTCGCAGTTTGGACCCCCTTACTACAACAGTGTGCTGCCTTCTGGGAGCCTTGGTCAAGCACATCACTGAGAACGTGGACAGGCTCCTAGAACGAACAGGAGACGACCCGGTAGTAGTCGTCCACATCGGTACAAACAACATTAGAAGAGACAGACCAAAATCCCTGCAAAACAAATTCAGAGAGCTAGGAAGGAAATTAAAAGAGAAAACCAAAACTGTGGTATTTTCTGGTATACTACTGGCACCTTGCAAAGGACCATATGGACAGCTGGAAATAATTAATCTAAACGCATGACTGAAGACGTGGTGCACACGGGAAGGCTTCACTTATCTTGATCATTGGACCACATTCTACAACGAGGACTATCTGTATAGACGGGATGGACTGCATTTAAATAACAGGGAACCAGTCTACTTGGAGAAAAGATCCTCGAACAGGTTCAGAAGCATTTAAACTAGAAAGGAAGGGAGGAGAAATCAACAAAAAAACAGAAGGGAGACTGCATCAAAACAAGGACAACAACTCAGGTAAGACAACCATTAAATGTATTTATCTAAATGCTAGAAGTATCAGAAACAAAATTTTAGAACTTGAAGCTACTGCACTAACAAGTAACTATGACGTGATAGGTGTTACAGAAACTTGATTGTCTGAGAGTGATGGGGACGAATATAATATTTGTGGGTATACACTGTAGATGAAAGACAGGCAGGACAGAAGAGGAGGAGGGGTAGCGCTATACATAAGAAACAATCTTGAAGCCCAGGTGTTAAACCTCGACAAAGAAAACAAAGCCGAATCAATATGGGTCAGAATAACAGACAAAAATTCAAAGGGCATAATAATAGGAGCATGCTATAGACCGCCAGATTCAGACGGTGAGCACAATAATGACATTAGAAATGTGTGTAGCAAAGGAGAAGCCATACTAATTGGGGATATCAACTTCCCCCACACAAAATGAGAAAACCCGGTGGGTAGGATGAAATTGAAATGGTGGAAATGACAAATGACTGCTTCCTTACACAATTTGTCAAGGCACCGACTAGAGGGAAGGCATGCCTTGATTTAGTCTTTTCAAATAATGAAGACAGAGTAACTAAAACAGAGGTCAGAGAACCACTAGCAAACTCAGACCACAACATGGTCTCATTTGAAGTGTTTTTTAAAACCCCAAAAGTAATGACTAAAGCTAAGGTTTACAATTTTAGAAAAGCAAACTATGAAGGTATGAAACAGAGACTAACAGAAGTAGATTGGAGTAAAATAGAGAAAACATCCACAGAAAAAGGATGGTTGTTCTTTAGAAATGTAGTACTAGAGGCGCAAAACAATTACATCCCTAAAGTAGACAAATCTAAATGTAAAACTAAATTGCCAAAATGGTTTAATAGATCAATTAAAAAAAATATTCAGCGAAAAAGCACTTTACAGAGCATTAAAAAAGGACCAAAAAGAAAGTACACAGAAAGAGTACACGGAACTGCAAACACATGTCAAAAAAGAAGTTAAAAAGGCCAAGAGAGAAATAGAAATGAACATTGCTAAGGGGGCTAAAACCAATTCCAAAATGTTTTTCCAATATTACAACAGCAAGAGAACATTCAAAGAGGAGGTTAAATGTCTAAGAGATACAAATGGCAAAATCGTAGATGAAGAAAGAAAAATAGCAAATATATTAAATGATTACTTTTCACAAGTTTTTACAAAGGAAGATATGGACAACATGCCCCACATGTCATACAGTTCCTATCCAGTTTTAAATAACTTTAGCATAACCGAGGCAGAAGTGTTAAAGGGACTAGGAGCTCTTAAAATAAACAAATCCCCTGGGCCAGATGAGATCCTCCCAATAGTACTGAAATAAATGAAAGAAGTTATTTACAAACCGCTAACCAAGATCATGCAGCAGTCTCTTGACACAGGGGTGGTACCGACAGACTGGAAAATTGCAAAAGTAATACAGATCCACAAAAAGGGAAACAAAACAGAACCAGGTAACTACAGACCAGTAAGCCTGACTTCTATTATATGCAAACTTATGGAAACTATAATAAGATCCAAAATGGAAAATTACCTATATGGTAACAGGGTCCTGGGAGACAGTCAACATGGTTTTAGGAAAGGGAGATCGTGTCTAACTAACTTGCTTGACTTTTTTGCGGATGCAACATCGATAATGGATAATTGCAAAGCATATGACATGGTTTATTTAGATTTCCAGAAAGCTTTTGACAAAGTCCCGCACAAAAGATTAATTCTCAAACTGAACGCATTAGGGATTCAAGGAAACACATGTACATGCATTAGGGAGTGGTTAACATGTAGAAAACAGAAAGTACTGATTAGAGGAAAAACCTCAGAATGGAGTGTGGTAACCAGTGGTGTACCACAGGGATCAGTATTAGGTCCTCTGCTATTCGTAATCTACATTAATGACTTAGATTCTGGTATAGTAAGAAAACTTATTAAATTTGCAGATGACACAAAAATAGGAGGAGTGGCAAACACTGTTGCAGCAGCAAAGGTCATTCAAAATGATCTAGACAAGATTCAGAACTGGGCAGACACATGGCAAATGACATTTAATAGAGAAAAGTGTAAGGTACTGCACGCAGGAAATAAAAATGTACATTATAAATATCATATGGGAGATACTGAAATTGGAGAAGGAATCTATGAAAAAGACCTAGGAGTTTTTGTTGACTCAGAAATGTCTTCATCTAGACAATGTGGGGAAGCTATAAAAAAGGCTAACAAGATGCTCGGATACATTGTGAAAAGTGTTGAATTTAAATCAAGGGAAGTAATATTAAAACTGTACAATGCACTAGTAAGACCTCATCTTGAATATTGTGTGCAGTTCTGGTCACCTCGCTATAAAAAAGATATTGCTGCTCTAGAAAGAGTGCAAAGAAGAGCGACCAGAATTATTCCGGGCTTAAAAGGCATGTCATATGCAGACAGGCTAAAAGAATTGAATCTGTTCAGTCTTGAACAAAGAAGACTACGTGGCGACCTAATTCAAGCATTCAAAATTCTAAAAGGTATTGACAGTGTCGACCCAAGGGACTTTTTCAGCCTGAAAAAAGAAACAAGGACCAGGGGTCACAAATGGAGATTAGACAAAGGGGCATTCAGAACAGAAAATAGGAGGCACTTTTTTACACAGAGAATTGTGAGGGTCTGGAATCAACTCCCCAGTAATGTTGTTGAAGCTGACACCCTGGGATCCTTCAAGAAGCTGCTTGATGAGATTTTGGGATCAATAAGCTACTAACAACCAAACGAGCAAGACGGGCCGAATGGCCTCCTCTCATTTGTAAACTTTCTTATGTTCTTCTTATGTTCTTATAGTCTCAGCTGCTTTCACCTAGGGCAATCAGTTATCATGAAAATCCATCATCTTCCACTGTGACAACCAATCTACTGCAGCCATTATCAATAAAGGATTGTCCAAAACACTACTCATAAATAGCTTGGTCTGTTGCCTGGTCTTCTCAATCTTGTAGCTGACGCTCTCTCTCGGTTTCAATTTCAGAAATTCCATTAACTGATCTCGTCAGTTGATCCTCACAGCCTCATCGTGCCCCAGTTTGAGGACTTTATTCTGGATTAAATTTCCAGTTTATCATCTCAGCAAGATTTTACATGACCAATTATATAGCTCCATCTACCAAAGCCTAAAAATCAGGCTGGGTAGTCTATCTTTCTTTCTGTGCCACGTATTCAGTATCACAGACAGAATTCAAACTGAATCACATGCTTGCCTGTATAACCTATTGCTATTATCATTGCCTCCCATGCCTACAAACTATTCAGCTTTTTCTCTTGGCGATACGATTCCATATCTGTCTAGCCAGATCTCCATGCCCACCTATCCAGTCTCAACCATGTATAAAGCTTTTTCCCCTAGGTATTCAGAAAATGGAACCTCCACCAACATTGAAATGCCTTCCCATTACATCATTCAATCTTAAATTAATATCAATTCTATGGAAGGGTTACTTCACACCATATGAGGACATTTTAATGGAGTGTATGTGTCACCCGGATGGTTTGTGGGTGCAGTCAGACAAGGAAGTGGACACACACAGGATTGTGAGGTAAACGCTGGTGCGCGCATTTATTAAATAAAATAATTAAACAAAAACAAAACACTTTCACATAACAAAAGGCACATTGGCCTAAACAAAACAGACAGTTTGAAGACATTTGAACACTAACGCACACAAGTACGGTGCTGGTCGAAATCCAGCACAAGTAGAAATTGTAGTATATTTCCTTTTAAACTCACTTACGTCCCATTCTTACTCTCCACTCTCATCAACTTCTCTGAAGTGGCTGCTTCACTTTTATAAATGTGGCCACCTCCCCAGTTGGTAATTACTTAATTAATTTGGGAGCTTGCCACATTACGCATGAGTTTAGCTGGATGGGGGATTTTAACCCCATTCATGCTGTAAAACAACAATAACAAAAACAAACACAAAACAGTACATTTAAACAATAATACAACAAAATAATACAAAATACACACAAGATACCCCGCTGCAGCATGCTATCTTACTATTTTTTTGAATTCATGCAATGTGGAGTTGCAGGTGAATTCTCCATCAGTCATGTGCCTTCAAGATTGCATCCAAACAAGAAACAGCTTTGCCTTTCACCTGCGATCTTTAAAAACAGACTCCAAGCGAGAGCGTAACAGTATGCAGTTCCACCAAACAAACTCTCCTTTAAGTCCATATTCTGCAATCACTAAATACTTAGCAGCATGACATTCATCTCTTTCTTCAGCACCTTTATTCATCTTGTATAACCAAGCACCAGTCACTCGTCAATGGTTTTTTGCCTATCTGTCGAACCTACTGTCAAGAGCTCACTTACTAACTTCTCAATACTCAGCCCACTCCTTCAGAATTGGAGCAGCTACAACTGCACCAAAAGCTAGCATTAACCAAAATCTGATCAAAAAGTTTGGAAAATGGACATCATCTGTAGTAGATCAGGACTTCAGTTTCAGACCTTAAAAATGCTCAGATTTAGATGTCCATTATACAAATCATTTTTTAAAATGATCCACTTTTGGAATGTGAGTTCCTGAGACGTAAAGAAAAAAAAAAACTATTAAAAAAACTATTCAAACTATTCATATATTTCAGTTCTTGGGGGCTTTATATTAAGAATCCTCTTTTGGGGGGTCGAAGGTTCTCCGTCACCCAGCCTCGGTTAACCTCTGACCAGCGTCAGAGGTTGTACCTCTAGGAGGGCAGCTCCATCTGGACCATAAGGTGAGATCCTGGGACAAACAGTTTAACCATATGTGACAGGACTGGAAGGAGTCCCTGTCGTAATTTGCCCTCCCGACCACCGGCAGCGCTGTGTAGGGTTGACCGTGATTGGATCAGGAGGCTGAACTCTGACCATGCAGGAAGTTCCGGGTCAGGTAGCCATCTTGGCCCAAGGTAGAACCATGCGGCCGTCGGGTCCCATCATTGCAATCAGCTGTGCTGTTCTCATTGATTGGCTGACGTGGGGCAGCGTGCTGATTGCAGGGGTGGGACTTGGCAGTATTTAAGCAATATGGTTTTACCATTTGCTCTCCCCGGGCTGAACTGAAAACACATGCTGTGCTTGTTGTGTTGCTTTCATTCACTGCTGTTATTCACAGAAGCTTGAAAACCTTGGACACTGTTGGATTACCGGAGTGAGGAACCGAGGACTGGCCATTAATCTGTGAAAGGGAGCTAAGAAGCGGTGAGAGGAAACCCACCGCAGTACCACAACGAAACCCAGTGCTTCCTTTGTTGTTATTTATTTTGTAACCGTGACATTTTTGTTTACTCTTTTTATTTCAAACCTGAGTTTACCATTGCTGGTATTCCAGGTGGTTTTCTTGTTTATTTTTTGCAATACTGGACTGTTCTATTTTTATTGTTTTTGTAAAATAAAACCCTGCCCTGATACCATTGATGGTACAGGGCTCTAAGGACTAATCTCCATTTCCGGCTCCTGTGTGCTCTCATTTCTGGTCCTTCCCAAAAGCTCCACCCACTACCCTCCCACACCATATCTTCTTTGTTTATTTGGTTATTTTCTTAGATTTAATTGCACTAGAGGTATATTTTCCTAGAGGTGGAAGAGTTCTGCCCAGGGTCCACTTTTGGTGGTCGGTGGTCCTTCATCACCCGGCCTTAATGACCTCAGACCGACGTCCAGAAGCCGAGATCCTCAGCCAAACAGTCAATCATCCCACACTACACTTTACATTTTACAATCCTGAGCTTTGATCTTTGAACTGTAGATTAAGGGTTTTAGTTTAAATGTTGAACTGCTGATTTACCCATTGTTTTTGACAAGTTGGTGGATTCGCATAATTACAATGCGCAGAGACAATATGATTTGGTAAAGGGCTTTCTTAATTACTATTCATAATTCATGCAACAAATATAGTAAATATTCCAAAACACCAAATACACTACAAAAGTTCAGTTGTAGTACAACTACAAACTTTATTAAGGTCAACAAACGTTTCAGTTTTTGTCTTCTCCCATAATTTCGATAGTTTTTTCTGCTTTTTCGTGAATTTTGATACCAAATACAATCAGAATCTTTTTAAAAATGATAGACAGGGAACATTTTTTTTAAATCATTAGAAATAAAACCAGAAATCTGTCTAGTCTAATGCCAGCATGTACTGTTTCTTTTGGGACAAAACAATGACATAAAAATAAGTATAATTCATGGTCTAATGCAATTTAAACTGAAACATGTCAATTAAAATAGCATTTAATATGTTTGTCAATACAGTACCCAAGATGTGAGGGGAGTATTAAACAAGTCCTAAGCACAAATCATCTGTAAAGCACAGACAGCTATGTTGTACCATAATTGTCTGTGCTTTACAATTCCTTTCTATTGTGATGGAGCAAGGCCTCTCACATTGTAAAACCAGCAATAGCCTTGTTTGGACTTTGCTTTTAACTGTGCTTTTAATTGAAAAGCTGATTTTTAAATAAAGATGTAACATACTTGTTGTGATAATCCCCTGGCCTGCAGTGTGGAGGGTCCCGAAAAAATTAAATAGCTGTTAGTGCTTTGGTCTCGAGATCAAAGGTGCACAAACTAGCTGTGTTAAAAGTAAAACCTTGAAAAACCTTCTCCTTTGTTTCTGCATGTAACATATATGCATTTTGCATCAGATCCCTATAAAGACAGAGTTTTATTTGTTATTTTGTTCACTAGTTTGTGTGTTTTTGATTTGTTTTCTTTTGCACCTTCCCTGTGGGTTGAGCAGAGCTTTGTCTCCAGCCACCCACCCCTCCTGGTACAGCTGTGACTGAAATAAAACCAAGGTTTACCTGTATTTTCTTAAAACCTGTGTCTTGAGCTTTCATTGAAAGGATATTGTGACAACTTAACAGATTTCCAAAATAGTCTGTGATGGTGTATAATACATATAGATAACTTGTTTGCCAGGGTTATAATCTTTCTCAGGTTTCTAGTTGCTATTGCCCTTGCCTTATTGGCTAGGTGTTACATACATATATATGTATTTGCTGTAAAACCTTGTTTTATTGTTAACTTACCTGAGTGTGTAGGATTGTGCTGCCCTCCATTTTGTGGGAGGAAGTGAAAAGCTGCCATCTTAGGTTAAGGAGTCTCTTGATACTTTCCTTAGTGCTGAGTTCTTGTAGTCAGGACAGCACCATATAGTAAATGTAAATTTGAAGTATTTATTGGTTGTTTATATTTTACTTGTTTAAAGCACTATTTATTTGATGCACTTGCATGTTTGTTGTTGGTTTGTTGTATGATGTTCATGTATTATGATTCATTGAATGTTTTGTAGTCATTTTTTTTTTTGGAAATATTTCATAGTTTTAATAGGGGGTATACCTGTTGAGGTTTATATATGCTGGCAGTTTTTATCTGTGGTGACCCACAGAGGCTGAGGGATAGCTGGAAGCCCTACTAAGCCTAACATTTGTTGTTTATATGAACCTGTTGTAAGGTTTTATTTTGTGTTCATCTTATTTTATATGTAAGTTAAAAAGTTCTTAGTTGTGTATATAGTTCCTATTTGTTTCTCCTCATTCTTAATAAAAAAAAAAAAATCTTGATTTGCATTAACTCTTCTATTTCTGCCTGCTTCCCTGTAGAACATCACAAGGCGCAGGCTGCATATCTATGCTTTATTACACTGTGCTATGTTTTTACTATGGTGAATGGCAGTAGGTATTCTGAACCTGTAGGGTATGTGATTGACTCTTATTAAGTGATTGCTACAGGTCCTCCACCTTTTTAATGAAGTACCTGTTGTAGTCTTAAGTGTTAATCAAGTACTCAGTGTTTTTTTCGGTACTCAGTGTTTTTTAAAGTTCACACTTTATACTCAGAAGGCTGACATCGTGCTGAGCTTTTGCTAAACTCTATAATTGTTTACCCCCCCCCCCAATGTTCTTTTTAACATTTACTGAACCGTAATATTTAATGCTGCTAGAATACTTTGACATGAAACAGCCTGCCAACTGGGTGAGATAATCATTTATTGGGAAGAAAAACATATTCAATTGCCTTGACAATACACCTCAATACAGCAGCTGAACTGGCAATTACAGTGGAGATATTTTTAATCACACACTTCTACATCATAGTTGAAATAGCAGTGTCAGTAAAGAATAATAGTCTTGAAAAGTGTGTGTGCAGCAGGTAAAATAACAGTGACAGTGAGCATTTTTTTTTTAAATGGCCCCAATATCCTGTTTTTATCATGATTTCGTTTTAGTTTATAGCAGCAGTATAGTCAATTCTTAAATGACATTTCTCTATTCAAGGTAATATGTAACATTCGATTTACCCTAGCTGTACTTCGGGTCACTTTAATCATCCCATTTTCTATCTATGAAATTCCTGGGCAGATTTAATTGCCTTTTTTTTGGTAATGTCTCCTAAGGTTTTCTGACTGAAAGCAATGGAGCTGTAACAGCAGCTATATTTGCCTAACAAATTAGTATTTTTTACAATGTCAAATCAACACACAAATTACATTATGCTGTGCTAGGGTTAATAAATCATAATAATTGTACCATAGAGTTTGTAGTATTAGTCATAGTCCTTTCTGTTACTGGTCTTAAGAATATAGACTAGAATATTTTATAGGGGCAATTTGTGCTGATGTTTTGTTTTGTAATCAATGGGGTGTCTTTTTAAATAGTAGTCTTAATTGGCTATTTGTTTACATGCTGCTGTTAAGAGTGCTGGTTTCAGTAATGAAGCATCTACAGATTAGCCTGGAATGATTAATCACAATGCAGTTCTAGAAAGTAGAGCTCACTAAAAAAAGGTATGGAATATTTTAAGGATAATGACCATGCAGGGCCCTGTTTAACTAACAAAGCATCCAGTAGAACATTTTTGCAATAAAAAGGTCAGTAGCTGTTATGCTTTATGTACAGTCGTAGACAAAAGTATTTGGGCAGTTAAATAAAATGAGAAAAACCACAAAGAAAGTGATTTCTTATTGTTCTATTGAAAGATATAAATGAGAGATTCAGCTTTGTAATAAAATAAGAAATTATTACAGAACATGCATGAAATAAAAAATAACAAGCAAAAACGAATTTCCTACTTTGACAAAAGTCTTTCGGCACCCTTACATAGTATTTTGTGTGCCCACCCTTTGCTTCCTTTACAGCTTGCAGTCTTTTTTTGTATTTTGAAAGCAGTTCCTGGCACCTTTATGGAGATATATTTTGCCATTCTCATAAAGCTTTGAGTTCTGCAATTGACTTTGGTTTCCTTTTTGCAACAGCGGCCTTCAAGTTAATCCATAACACCTCGATGGGATTGTCACAAAGACGGCCGGAGTGGGTGACGTCAAAACTAGGAAGGGAATACACCGAGACAAAACAGATGAAGTGAAATGGTGAAGATGCTTGCTTGCGCCGGTTTATTGTAAATAAAAGGTTAAAACAAACAGAAAACAGGACACGCAAAAAAACAAAAAGACACACAAAACGGACTATACTGAACAAACACGGTGAGCAGATGGACAGACTAACAAACACTGTGAGTTTTAAATAAACAAGTATCGTGCTGGTCCCGCCAGCATGCAATAGTAATTGATATTACACTCTTTGGTTTCTCCTCCTCTCTCTCCCATTCCCTACTCACTGAACACCCAACCCCGGTGAGTAAAATGTGCTTCTATATATACTGTTGTTCTGAGATTCAATTACTAATTAATAATTCACTTGAATCCGAGCATGTGAATTAATTATGCGCAACCTCGTGCTCACATATTAACTACTTTAAATGCACGTGAAGTGATGTACAATCCCATGCCTAAATACAATTATACATTTCTAAACACACGTGAAACACAGACCCGTTTATATCCCGTGTACCAATGCCTATACACCAACATTTAACACACCACACGCAACATATAATAGAAAAAATAAACACAGGGGCGGGCACTTTGTCACAGGGATTCAAGTCTGGGGACTGAGATGGACAATCCATAACTGTTCTCTTCCTTTATTCAGAAATTCCTTTGTACACTTAGCAGAACGCTTAGGGTCATTATCCTGCTCGAATACAAACCTCCATCCAATAAGCCTTCTAGCAGTGGGTAACAAATGAGAGTGCAAAATTCCTTGATATTTTGCAGCATTCATTGATCCTTCTGCAATACAAAGGTTGCCAGTTCCTGAGGAATTAAAACAAGCCCATACCATTACTCAACCTCCACCATGTTTAACACTGGGCATGATTAACTGTTCTTTAAATTCTTCTCCTTCTCCAAACATATTGTTGCTTTCTTGATGAAAAAAGTAATATTTTGAATTTGTCTGGCCATAAAATTTGGTTGAAGAAATCATCAGGCTTCTTCAAGTGTTCAGTGGAAAACTCCAGTCGCTTTCTTTTGTGTATTGTTTTTAAGAAAGGTTTGCATCTTGGTTTTCGCCCATGGACAATCATCTTGTTAAAGAATCATTGAAATGTTTGTTTGTGAATTTTCTTGACCATCTTCTCTCAATTCTTGTGTCAAATCTGTTGCAGTAATCCAAGGATTTTGCCGGGCTGCTCAAATTCTTCTTCTTCCAGATTTTGCAGAATTTTTTCTTGGTCTGCCACACCAGGAGATATTTGCAGTAGTTCTTTTTCTCATGTGTTTATTAATAATATCCCACACCTTGCTTTTCGGTAAACCTTTTTGCTATTTTTCTGGCGGTTTCTCCTTTTTCATGTAGTTGTATCAGTGTCATGTTTAGATCGTTGCTGTACTCATTAGTGTTAATAATTGTCATTGCTTTTTTGAAATTTTCAATTTATTTTTCAGCACTTGATGATTATGCATTTTATGCATGTTATGATATTAGTTATATCCATAATATTTTGTTCTTACTATAGTCCTTCCTATGCCATCACTGCCGTTTAATGTCAACAGTCACCATATTTCTAACTAATTACAACAAGCACTGTAAAGAGAACCATTATAGGCTACATTCAAAACAAAGATATGGACAATTCGAAAAAAAAATGAGGTTCACACCAATAACAAGCTTTTTTTTTTTTTAAAATGAGCAAGAAAATGAAAACACAAGAAGAAAAATGCTCAAATAATTCTCATAAAGTCATGTTAGCGTTCAATAGGCGAAACAAGAGAATTCAGATATCAGAAAAAAGATACATGAAAATGACCTGGGCATATCCCTTTCATGTCAGATTTAGTACTATCAATTACCACTTTTTGAGTCCAGTCTTGTAAATAATTTTTAAACCAACTTACAGCAAGAGAATCTGGTAGTATCAGTAACCTTGTCATGCAAGTACTGTATATATGAACTTACAAAAAAACAAATACAAAAAAAACAGCGGAACTGTTGTTTACTTCATTGATAGTAAACCATTTTATGCTTAATCCATTACATTTGAATAATAATTTAACAGTGTACAGTATTGCCTGTTATGTATGTGAGTGTTTGTGAATATATGATTAACTTTTGTGTTGGGTGAAGGACAAACTCATCCAGGTGTGAAAGTTTCATCATTACCTACCTATAAGAAAACACAACATATACAAACTGATACTGGGTTTCTCCTGTATACTGTACATTACATAGCAGTGGATGCTTTTTTTTAATTGACAGGCTATTTATTCCAGCTGAATGCAAACCAACATTATTTTGAATAGTACAAACATTATAATTACATTTTAATGATGAAGTGATAACTTCTGTCAGAAGCAAATGTTCGCCATAGCGGTTAGGTTAATATAACGTGACTGTGGTTCTGTGTTTTCATTGTTAGCCTCCCATTAGAAGACATAGAACGATTATGAGCTAGATGCATTGCAGTGTAGAAAGCACTTATCACTAGCATTCATTTGTCTGCCATTGAAGAGCCAGGCTATTTTTAGCCCTGGTTCCAGCTGGTAGCAAAAATGTAACTGAGTAAAGGAAATGGCATTTGGTAACTATTAGCACTACTTCAAAGCACGCCATGCTTGTCCTGTGATAAGGCTGGTCATTTTAATGTAAGTTTCCTTCCTTTTTAATTATGCATAAGGTGTGTTTTGACAATACAAGGGGATCCTCTTTGTTTGTAATATAATAAGGAAGATATTTATTTCACCTGTCTATACCACTCTTTTGCATGAGCCTATTTAAATGGAATTTTCTAGTATTTTAGTATATTGATCTGAACATCGTTTATTACAGTATGCTACAGTTGGTGAGCCGCTTCCTTACCGCAATCTTTGGACAACTGGTGACACTGGGATGATCTATAAAGCTGAGGTTTTAAATGTAGGCTTATAATGAAATAACCTTCTTTACATTTAGAAAACTGTGACACTTCAGATCAGAGTATAAATAGTAATGTAATTACAGCGTTATAACTGTGCAATCACATGTAATGGTCTTGTGAACAAAATGTTTCTATGGGAAGTAACTACATAGTAACACCATGGCACAGACCATTGCCTCGTAGTAACACATTTATGGCATATATTCTACCAAGTGCCATGCATTTTTCAATGATTCATAAAAAAAAAAAAAAAAAAAAAACTTTTAGGCTTTATTAATACCAGATAAGCAATATTGTTCAGGGATCTCAAATACTAGATACAATATAAGCTTATAAAATGTTGATTATGTGTCAGCTTGATAAATGAACCCCCATGTATTGTTGCTGCTCAGTATTTGTGATTTAAGTACAAGTGAAATGCTGTTTATACCAGAAATCTGACTGGCAGTGATCTCTTGCTCTGCCACTCCTATTACTTGCTTGACCTATGCACCACATTACAGGATCCTCAGCTAATGCACGATTCTTGCACTATTGCACTACTGTTTCATGATAGATATAACTTGTTGTAATCCTAACTTGTTTCATCTTAGTATTTGAACTTGCTGTAAACTACACTGTATTTAAATATATAGCTTACCCTGTAAAACCTGCAAGTCGCCTTGGATAAAGACGCCTGCCAAATAAACTAATAATAATAATAATAAATAATAATAATAATAATAATAATAAATAATAATAATAATAATAATAATAATGACCGGGACAAATGCAATGAATGGAGACAATTTCTGAGCAAGATAAAAAAAAAAAAAAAAAAAATACTGTAAACCTACTGCTTCTGTTTGTTAAAAGCTTTTAGTCGTATGAAAAGCAACTTACTGACGAGAGAGGAATTGTAGGGTCGCTGACAACTGTGGAACGAGAAGAATGGTTCTATTTGTGCTTAATGTACTGCATCATGATCGTCCCTATAAAGTGCAGCTGATAACAGAATTAATTTTCACCTTGCAAAAGGATAGCATAGATAAGACCAAAAAAAAAAAACACTGCTGTGAAGCATCCTCAAACTGTAACTAGGTGACAAATTAGTGCTTATGAATACAGACCTTTTCAAAACAATGACACCTATTGAATTTATACGACAGGCTAGGTGAGAAGTTGTTTCATTCATATTCCACTCCACAGAGGTGGCTTTTACCAGCTGGCTATTGTAAAGCCGATATAATGTTTAAGGGCTAAAATGTTACAAGGCAGGAAAATAAGTAAACAGAGAATACTGCCAAAAAAAATGTTTGAAATAAATATTTATTGTGCAAATGGCCATAAATTAGGAGTTAAAACAGCATAGACTGGGTTTAAGGTTTAAAAATGACATTGTAGTAAGGATAATTCTTTATAGTACCATACCGTATATCCTGTAATTAATTAACAAAGTTATAAAGTAAACCTTCAACTTAATATATTTTGTTTATTGATTACTGATGCTGTGCATTTACACATTACTTTCCAAAATTATTTGTCATTGAGTAGCACCGGCTATTGAAATTGCTTATAGATAAAACTATGGGTGAACATAATCTAAAACTCCCTGGGCCTCTTAGATACATCTGAGTTCAATCTGAGCTTGGATTTCTGTGTCAGTGAGTGAGTGTAATGATAATTCATATTTAAGTATTAATTAAACCATCATTTTACAAACACCACAGAAAGAGAAAATAAGCAGTAACATTTCAAACATCTTTGCTTCAAAGAAACATACCAAAACCACTGTGTTTACCCCCCTCAATAATCCAAAACAGGAAGTCAGCCACATGCTGATGTTTGCCTCAAAACATGGCTTGGGTTCTCCTCTGGTAATAAGGCAGCATTTTAATCTTATTGTGTGCTTTGCTTGCACCATCTCCAAAGGACATGTTTAATAATGTGGTTAGAGATATGACTTTAAACTTTCATGCAAATAAACTAGCACACGTAAATACAATTAGTTCTATCTGTGTGCACTGCTTGCAACTGTTATTGCAACGTGTGTTAATCCAAGATATTGTGGGAGAGGCTTGGGATGATGAATTCCCTACTCTTAGGATATGAGGCACTGGAAGCTGAGTACGTGTTTGGTCTGAATATGTTGTCATCTGTGCATTTCTGGTACTCTTACAAAAATGCAAAAAAGCTGTTCTGATGATTTCTCCGTAGATGGAGCATATATTCAGAGCAATTTGGCTACTAATCCAGAACAAGCTGTCATCTCTCTATCTCTCAGAGTCGACTGAGTAATGTCAAGTTAATGTTTGTTTACCTCAAAAGATGAGGCAGAAAGTGAAATGTAATACCATGTATCATGTTGTAATGGTTTATTGTTTACTGCAATATATATATATATATATATATATATATATATATATATATATATATATATATATATATATATATATATATATTGTAAGCTCTGGCTTAGTATTCACTATTTATTTTTAAATGTGTTCAAGTTGTACTTCAAATAACACATAATCAGAAAAGCATAACAATGCAGCCAGAGAAACATCTATGCAATTAACAATTTGGTCCAACATTCTAAATAGTTGAGCCAATGAAATTTCTGTAACAAGTGCAATGCAGTTATGCAACATCAAAAGTGGAGACTTAATTAGAAACACTGGATTTGTCTCTGTGTATGAGGACATTATAACCATGGTAACTGTTGCTAAGGAGCATTTAGAAACTATATTCCACCTCATTAAAAACAAATAAACAGTCTGCCATTTAGCAATGACAATGGCAACCACAGGAGAAAGAAGCAACATGTAGAATATGTACACAGTATATGAACATATGAACTATATAAATGTAACGGCAATTCAAATTGAGAGTACATGCTGACTGATTTATTCCTATACAGTAAAATTACATCATGTGAAGTGTATCGTTATTGTGGTAGGGTGTGTATGATTTGGTTTACATAGGAGTGATAAATAATTGATATACTTAAGCTTGGTGTGAGGGTTTAATAACTTATAGCTGAGATACTTAAATACGTATGTTAGTACATCTTGTAATGAGTCCACAAAAATATGGTGTCAGTGTTTGTTTAAAAGAAACTAGGAAAGGTTTTCATGTAGTGAACATTTACTGTAGAATTTTTTGTACAGATATAAAATTGTATTTACTCTGGGGGTGTGTATATATTTCTTATCTGAACAGGTCTATCCTACTTCTTTTCAAATGCAATATATAGTGCTATCCGCTTTCATAGTCACATCTTCTGTCAGTCAGAGGTAAAGCTTTAGCAACACTGTGAACGTGTAGTAAAACTGCTTTTGGATGCTTGGTTAATTTTGCATAGCATTCTTTTACAGAATTACAAAGCCAACCTAATTGGTCTTCTTTGCACTTTCCTTAGGTGAAAGACTAATAACTCACATCTTAATTACAATAATCCCTAAAACCTAAAATGCTTTGTCTGCTGAGTTCATTAATCCCCTTTGAACTGACTTGCTGCTTTATTTCCTTTTGCGCTAATTAGTTCATCGTTTTAATAGCAGATGTGCTGAGATCACTGTACCAGGAGTTTCCGGGATTGGCATTGTGATTTAACCCTATGAAATGAAGTTTAAACCAACGTTTAATTACATGTTTTTTAAAGGAAGGGA
Organism: Polyodon spathula; assembly: GCF_017654505.1. Classification (NCBI taxonomy): domain Eukaryota; kingdom Metazoa; phylum Chordata; class Actinopteri; order Acipenseriformes; family Polyodontidae; genus Polyodon; species Polyodon spathula. The sequence goes on from NC_054536.1 coordinate 27,831,038, forward strand.
CTACTTTCAAATTACATTTTGACAAGTTGTTTCAGATTTAATCAGTGCAATTTGAAAGTAAAAGAACTTTGATATGTCTTGTAACGTTTGATATGTCAAGGAGCCAAATGCATTCTTACTTGAAGTCTAACGCATCTAGTGATAATATTTGATTTATTTATTAATTTTTTTACTTGATATTACGCTCTTCATTGAGTAAAAAGAAATATGGATTCAGAGGTCTTTTTGTTTTATCAAAGCTTAGCTACTGTGGTTTTAGTGATTTTCTTTTTTTTAATCCAGTTACATATTGCTTCCTGCATGAATAAATGATAAAAATATATGTCTCACTGAAAAAAAAAATATTTTACATATTATTTATTTTGTACAATGACTATTCCTAATCCAGCAGGCTTACAGAAATGAGAAGGGTTAAGCGGCTTTATCAGAAACCTTGATCGGAAAGGCCACATAGTTGCACAATTTAGCAGAAGGAAAAAGCTCTCTCAGACTAACCCAAGACAGGCAAGCCAGAATAATCTAAAGAAGTAGGGATTAATAAGTGACATTTATTACAGGCATGTTCTCTAGATGTGTCTTAGAAGAGATCATTCAACGGTGTAGATTGATTAAATTCATTGAGTGCTTCATTTATATCTATTTACATGTCCAAAATATTGGTGCCTCAGGGCAGAAGCTGTCCTGGTAATCACCATCTGGGATTTGAATTTATGACCATTTGGCTCAAGAGATTGTGTACTACCCACACTAATAACCAGTGAACCTTGGAAATGGCACATCAGGTCTGATTTCCAGTGCTGTAATTTTGCTGTAGAACATTTTGTACTACTCTTTGAACCTGACCCTGGTTTCAGCATTTGGATAATGATTTCTTATACTTCAAAATAATAACACTAAGGGGTAGATGTACTAAAGTACTGCATCTGTCGCTATCATTGCAAACCACATGCAAACCAGTCCGAAGTTTAGCGTGAAATATACTAAGCAAACACAATGCTGTTTGCATCATTTAAACGAATGCCTTGCAGTCACAGTTCTTATTTGTGCTTTAGTCTTAAATTAATATGTAATTCTGGGCATTCCTGCAGAAATTCGCAAAAACAGTGTGCAAATGAGGGATCAAAAATATTTTAACGAGATGTACTAAAGCTGCGGGCAATTGCGACACTTACAATTGCATAATATTAGTGGGTATACACTGTATAGGAAAGACAGGCAGGACAGAGGAGGCGGAGGGGTAGCGCTATCATTATAAAATAGTCTTGAAGCCCAGGTGTTAAATCTGGACGAAGAAAACAACGCAGAATCAATATGGGTCAGAATAATGGACACAAATTCAAAGGGCATAATAAAAGAGGCATGCTATAGACCGCCAAATTCAGACGCTGAGCAAAATAATCTGTTATACAATGACATTACAAATGCATGTACCAAAGGAGAAGTGTCACAGAGACGGCCGAAGTGGGCGGCGTCAGAACCAGGAAAGGTAATGCAATACACAAACCACAGGACGGATGAAATGAAGTGATGAAGACGCCTGTTGGCGCCGGTTTAATACAAAATAAAAGGTTTACACAAACACGAAAAACACAGGACACGGCACTCTACGCCAAAATAAAGACAAACGAAAACAGACTAAACTTAACAAACACGGTGAGCAGAAACTTCGTTATTATTATTACTTTACTTATTTCCTCCGTCTCCAATCCCGTTCTCCGCTCACCGAACACCCAACCACAGTATGTGACAACGTGCATCTATATATACTATTGTGCTGGGATTCAATTACCAATTAATTATTCACTTGAATCCCAGCACGTGAATTAATAAATTGCAATTCCCCGTGCTCACATATTACTACATTTTACTTGCACGTGAAGTGCTGTGCAATCCTCGTGCCTAAATACACATATACATTTTTAAACACTTGTGTTACACAGACCCGTTTATATCCCGTGTACCAATGTCTATACACCAACATTTAAACACACCACACGCAACACATAACAGATAATATACACAGGGGCGGGACTTTGTTACAAGAAGCCATACTAATGGGGGATTTCAACTTCCCCCATATAAAATGGGAAAACCCGGTGGGGAGCACGACACAAAATTTAAATGGTAGAAATGGCAAATGCCTGCTTCCTGCCACAATTTGTCAAGGCACTGACTAGAGGGGATGCATGCCTTGATCTAGTCTTTTCAAATAACGAAAACAGATTAACTAAAACAGAGGTCAGAATACCATTGGCAAACTCAGACCACAACATGGTCTCATTTGAAGTGCTTTTTAAAAACCAAAGTAATGACTTAAGCTAAGGTTTACAATTTTAGAAAGTCAAACTATGAAGGTATGAAACAGAAACTAACAGAAGTAGATTGGAGTAAAATAGAGAAACATCCACAGATGGATGTTTTTTTTTTTTAAAATGTAGTACTAGAGATGCAAAACAATTACATCCCAAAAGTAGACAAATCTAAATCTGAAACAAAATGGCCAAAATTGTTTAATAGTTCAATTTAAAAAAAAAAACAGCAAAAAAAGGCACTTTATAGAGCGTTTAAAAGGGACTAAAAATAAAGTACCCAGAAAGAGCACTTGGAACTGCAACTGCAAGTCAAAAAGGAAGTTCGAAAGGCCAAAAGAGAGATAGAAATGAACATTGCTATGGGGGCTAAAACCAATTCCAAAAGTGTTTCCAATATTGTAACAGCAAGAGAACATTCAAAGTGTCTAACAGATACAAATGGCAAAATCATAGATGAAGAAAAAAAAAAGTTTTTACAAAGGAGGATACGGACAACATGCCCCACATGACAATTTATTCCTATCCAGTTTTAAATAACTTTAGCATAACAGAGACAGAAGTGTTAAAGGGACTAGGGGCTCTTAAAATAAATCAAACAAGAAGCTGCTTGCTGAGATTTTGGGATCAATAAGCTACTAACAACCAAATGAGCAAGGTGGGCCGAATGGCCTCCTCTCTTTTGTAAACTATCTTATGTTTTTATGTTCTTATGTTAAGAACTTTTGAAAGTATGTTTTAAACAATTGTTGCTGGCATTTTCTGGTCTGCTTTTTCTCGTGTGTTGCCAGTTGTGTTCAATGTATTTTTGAGATGAACACCCAAGTACCACATTTTCACTAAAGTCAGGGTGTACTCACAAGCCTAAAAACAAATTTCCATGACATTTCTGTTTTCCCCAATGTATTGGGAGCAATAGACAGCACACATGTGCCATTATTATTTATTAATCCCGAGAGTCACTTTCATCGGTGTCACTTATTAACAGTTCATTACACTCAAGCACCTCCTCATCTTCCTCAGCTTCAATGGCAATGACAGAGACCCAGCATTTAATAGAGACCCGGTGTATAGTTACAATATTTGCCAGCAGACCCGGCACATATTTGAGACAGGCAATTATTTGAAGTTTTACGGTAATTAAAATAAAATAAAAAACCCTAAAATCATTTACTTTTAATTTAAAATAATCTTTTATTCTCATTGTACAGCAATATAGCATCTGATGGGATTAAATATGCCTTTATATATATATATATATATATATATATATATATATATATATATATATATATAATATAGTTAAAATTGGTCAATTAAAAATGGAAAAGACAATGTAAACTAACTGGGTGGCAAACAAATAAATTAAATAATGTAATGGTTTTGAGATTAAAACTAAAGATGGGTTAATTAATTGATAATACTGTGTTAAATAAGGGAAACTAGATGTAGTTAAGCCTGGTTTAAAATAAATATGTTGTGTTTAGTAGAGACCATAAATTGGGGGCATTAGGACCCCGTAGTGGTTACTGGAGTCGGAACCAACTACAGGTTAATTTAATTAACTAATTAATAATTTTTAAAAAGGTGTCAGAGTGTGTGTTTGGGGTGGGTGATAGTAGGAGTTTGGTTTGGAGAGTTGGAGAGCAAGCGGATTATAATGAGACCGGAAAAACAAACTATTGGAAAAGGTATTTGGAATTACGATTTGGATTGTGAATTGGTTTTGACGATTAGGGAACAGGCTTAGCCTGCCTCATTATTAGATAGAGGAAAAATTGTTTAGCTAAGGCCCTTTATTTAAAGAAGGAAAATGTGTCACTGTAGGGCAATCCATCACGATATATATATATATATATATATATATATATATATATATATATATATATATATATATATACAGTATTAAAATAGGTAAAATGAAGATGGAACAGAATGCATTGTACAGATGACGTTTACATTTAAGAAAAACAACGTTATTTTGATTCTTGCACCCATGCATGTATAGACGTTTTGCTGCAGCAAACCACAACTCAACAGCTGCTATTTTATTTGAACAATTTTTATTCAAAATATTTTAGTCGCACAGCTCTCGCTAGGATGACGCAAATGTTATTGAAATTAGTATATTGCGGCTCTCTTCATTAACATATTTTTTCTTACTTCATATGGCAAAATGTGCTATTTGCGAATTGCAGTATGTTTGCACTGCGACTGGCCCGTCTTCGTACCTCTACCCCCAAGTGTCTTTTTACTTCATTGACTTTGTTTGGACTCCAGCAGTCCAGGATTGAACAAAACTGAAAATACCAGTCCCTATTGACTTTATACACACACTATGCCAATGGCATTGAAGATTTAGCTTCAAGAAAACATTCTGATGAAGTAATATGTAAAGAAAAAATACAAGTGAAACAATAGTGGGCCTGAATGTTATTGAATAAGTTATTACAATGCAATTCAAAACTATGTGGAGGTAATATTATAATGATCTATTTTAATGATCGAAACAGTGGCTGCTCTAAATATCATATATTAATCTAACCATATTAATCCAGTTGGGGTATTCTCTCAAGGCATTTAATAGATACATTTACAAACAATTCTGTATACAACAAAATACAGTGAAATTAGGTTTTTAAAAATTGTTTTCCACATTGTAGGGCCATGGCATTAGTGTTACTTAGCTGTAACGCTTTTTGTCCACATTGAAGTAAATTTTTTCTGACCGTTTTGATATTTCTTTAGTCACACATCATAAGTAAATTAACTAAGGAATTGCTTTTTTCCAGATTTACTTGAACATTCGTCATGAAATTATTTTTTTCTGAAATAGTGAATTGAAATAGTCCAAAGGGAGTCCCAAACTCTTAACTCCTGAGCCTCTGGTGTTAAGGAGGGCTGCCAATAACCTTTCCTGAGGTCTAATGTGGTAATGTTGGTTTTACCCAGGCATTCAAGGAGCTCGTCAACCCTCACGGCATGGGGTAGCTGTTGAACTTTGAGACTGCATTTAGTTTGTGAAAGTGAATACAGAAATGGATTTTATAGTCTTTCTTGTGAACTAACATCATTGAATTACTACAGATGCTTCCCAATGGCACAATGACTTTCATCTGCAGCATTGCCTTAATCTCTTCTCTCCAAAGTGTGTAATAGTCTCTCAGGAATATGGTATATTTTATGCCAGATTGGTTTCTCATCCAACAAATATATTGCGTGTTGGATTTTCTAAAGCGTCTAAATTCCCATGTTCATGTCCTTAGAGGCCCTGCCCCATCTATCGGCGTCTAGTCTGGTTTTAGCTCATTACCATATTTACGTGTGATTTTCAAACATTTAGACTCTGTCTAAACAGTCATTTAGGCATCTAAAGTTAGACCTGCTTCAATGGTGTATAGAGCATGTCTACAAAAAGATGCCTGCTGCTGTCACTTGCGAGGACAGAGTGGAAAGAGATGAGTGGAAAAAGGTGAGAGTTGATGAGAGGGAGACAGGTGTGTTGTAGATGGTTGTAATGTTTTTCTCTCAAATTTAAATGGCCAATTATTATTTATTTATGCTCGACTCGTCGCTACCACCCCTGTGCTGACTCAGGAGCGACGATTTTCTAAGGCTGCATCTGGCTACTTCTTGAACAGATCTCATCTGATCTCAATCTGATCTCTTCAGCAGATCTCATCTTACAATTGACTAGTGGGTTTGTCAACTCCCTTTCCTTCTGCAGCGGGAGAGGTGGACACCACACTTTGAGTTGCAACATCTAAAACCTAGTGCATCACTTCCTGTCGATCTGCATAAATTGTAATATGCAAAAGTAATTTATATAGACAGCTAGCTGACTGTCTAAATATTTTAAAATCATTCCCTTCCCTTGATGTCTAACTTCGATGCTAACTATGAGAGACGTTGGGCATTGATGCCATGAATAGTAAACTTATATGTCAACAAGCATCATTCATCCAAGTCATTTTTGAAAATCTCGATGAAAATGTAGTCATCTAAGAAGATGTGTAACTTTGGAGGTTTGACTAAAATTTAGTCACCTTTGAAAATGTACCCCTAGGTGTGTATAATCAGGCAAGTTTTCACCTCCCCCTGACAGAAAGCTTTTCTCTCAAGCATCTTCCTCTCTCACAGTGTGGGTCAGTAAAGTTTGAGATGACTTCCATTCCATCATTTTAATAAGTTTACATAGAAGGCTTGTCTTTGGCGTGTTTTATAATGCATTAAGATTTTGTAGGTTACTGGACCCAGAAGAGGCAAGATTTCATAGGTCCCTTGCCATTTTGCTAACAGCTTGTGCTGGAAAGTAGGCAATACTAGCAACACCTTCTGCCCTGGCTGTTAAGTCCAAGTTCTGGCCCGATGATCATACCACAGCTTCCAAGCTTTTTGTGCTTCAGCCATATTTTCTTGCATAAGTGCGAAATACTCAGCCAGCTTGTCACACATTTTAAGCACATGTGAGATGTTATTAGAGCTGCAGGGAGAATGATTGTCTTCGAATGTCTCCAGCACATCTTTGAGCCCTTGCACAGGTCTTCCAAACAACAATTTAAAGGGAGAAAAACCCATGGATGCCTGTGGCACCTCCCTGTAGGCAAATAAAAGGCAGGGCACCAGACATTCCGGTTTCGTCTACAAACCAGTGCAGCATGGACTGACTGAAAAGCATCCCTTTTATCCTTAACAGCATTTACATCAGGTTCATAAGTGTACAACAATCCCCAACAGTTTTGCATCACCCTAGAATTTGAGGATTGAGACATAATTAAAATAAAAAAAATGAATGAACTTATCTTTTATTTAACATGTTGTAATCAAAGAAACTATAAAATGATACTGCAAAAGCCTAATGGAAGCCATAATATTTGCAGTGCATACCATTTTGTTTTAAAACTTCCTAAAATCTCAATGAGGCGCTGAAGGGTTGAGTTATCCTTTAGATTCCTCCATGCAGCCTTTACACTTGATTCCAGTTAGTTTCGGTTGCATGGTTGACTTTTCCTGATTTCCCAGACATTTTCAATAGGATTGCAATCCGGCAGTTGTCAGGCCAAAATTGAAGTGACATGATACTGTTGTCTTCATTTCCTCACTTGTTTGGCTCAGTGGCAAGAGGCTTTGTCATCTTGAAGCGTCTGCAGTAGAAATCATCATTGGGAAAAGCATCCCCTGATGATATGGACAGTATCTGGATGCTTTGTCGTTGGGATGGTACACTCTGGCACTCTTTCCTTTGTGCCTTTGAACTCTTAATCGAGCTTGGTTTCCAAAACAGCTGAATGGGGACTGTGCTTTGGCTGGCATAACCTCTCTCGGCTATCTAACGACTGATAAAACCTTTCTTATGAAGTGCAATGATGGCTGAGCGTGTTTCCGAAGAGGGAAGGCTTTTCCCCATGGTTTGCTCTGAAGTTACAAAATCTATGTAAAAATCATGCTTATATAGCCTAAATCTACTTGTAACCACTTCAGAATATTTAACACAAATGCATACAGAGAACAAAAATAATAAACTAGTGTTTATTTTTACTATCTCTCTTCGTTTTTGTTTATTATTCTTTCTTCAGTTCATTCAAGCCGCAAAGTGCCTAAGAGCAGCGGTTTGGCCACCAAACACCATTGACTTGTCAGCTGCCCAGTGTCAGTTTATAGTTTTGGGATTTTATGAATTAACATATGTAGTAAATTAAATTGTTTTGGTCTGTAAAAATATGAAAAACATCAGTGTGGTTAATCTAATTCATATTTGAATCTGCCACTGTTTTGATTAATTAAATAAACCCATATACAATACATGGTAAAACGCAAAGGAGGAGCTGTTGCACTGTATTATAGTTCTGGGTAAATTATTGGAATTACACCAGGTATCATGTTTTATAGATTGATTTAATGTCTGAAATTTTCTGATTGATCTTGGCTGGCAATTGCAGATTATCCTCCAACCGTTCTTAAGGTTACAACTGTAATGGTGGAATATGTACTCTGAATTGAGTTGCAAGATGGAGGATCAATATCTTAAAAGAGTTTCTTGTAAGTGAGCTCTACACTTGCTTAAATGGTATAATGGTATTTAAATGGTCAGTGGAGAATGTAGCTGAATATTAGACAACCAAATATCAGTATCAATCTCTTACAAGTCTTCAGAAGAAAGCACAAGCCCACCATTTAATTTTGCACAATTGGTACCAATAGTCAGCAGTCTCAAAGACAAACCAAAGATTGGATGGGTATAGAGGTTCCTTGCCCTCTAAAAGCATGGTCCCTTCAGGGCTGGCTTGAGGCAATGCTGGTGAGGCAATACTGTCGGGGCAATGTGAACAAGCTGCCATGGCTTCCTCCACTGCCAAATAGAGAGTTATTCAGTCAGTAATGTATTTCATGGGCATTACAATTCACCAGACAATGAAGAGAAAAGAAAAGAAGAATTTAATAACATTGAGAAAGACTACTATTCAAGACTACTATTGAAGTTTAGTTTATTTTAGTATGTCTAAAGAAAAGAAGAACACAGCTTTTTGAACAGTACTAATTAATGTGGTGATAACCATAAGACCTTAACAATTTTCTTGCATTTTTATTTGAAGAACTTACAATGGTTGTATTTTTAATTTTAAAACCTGGTTTCTGGTACTCAGTTCTCAGTTTTCTTCTGTCAGGAAGTCAGTTACAAGTACTGTTTTATTTTCAGGTTATGGGACCTGCAATGAATGAACTGGATTAATTAAACAAACTGGCTGCACAAACGTACAATGGTGCTGTAATGATGGCATCCCAACTGAATGTCTTGCAGGCAAAAGTTAAGAAAAAGGTGCCCATAGCTATTTTTATGTGCTGTTGTGCACATCGCTTTAACCTGGTGATTAGTCAAGCACTATAGTTCATCAAAGAGGCAAGAATTTTCTTTGCTACATTATCCTGATTACCCCATTATAAAGTTGATAACCTTTTGTGACGAAGTGCCCGCCCCTGTGTATATTTTCTGTTATATGTTGCGTGTGGTGTGTTAAATGTTGGTGTATAGTCATTGGTACACGGGATATAAACGGGTCTGTGTAACACGAGTGTTTAAAAGGTATATTTGTATTTAGGCACGAGGATTGCACAGCACTTCACGTGCAAGTAAAATGTAATATGTGAGCACGGAGAATTGCACTTTATTAATTCACGTGCAGTTGTACTGAGACACCAATTGAATGATTGATTACACCGTGTAACAATTTTTTTTTTTTTTGTTCCTTGGTAGTAAGTGTTATTTCCTAATTGCTTATGCCTCAAAAGTATAGAAAATGGCTATTATTCACCACAAACTTTGCTTTTGTGACCAGGACAGTGATATTTCAAAATATCATTATTTCCAATGGGAAAACGGGCAAATGTGTGCCTTTTCGTTCACATAAAGTCAGAAAAAAACTACATATGAATCCAAATTAACATGTATTTATACTAAAGTAATACAAAAATGACTACAAAAGATTTAGAAGTGAGTAGTTTTCCGAGCATCATGTTTGGATAAACCTAACTAAAAACAGCAACGTTAACGAATGTAATAATGACATAAGCCTGAGTGCTTGACACAGAATATACAACCAACCCAACCTGAACCCGACTCATATATTCTGGTCCCGTCGGGTTCGGTTCAGGTAGCCAGGCTTTACCGGTAATAACAATTTTAATAAATCAATAATTTATCTATACATATGTTTCCAATTTTAATTATTGTAGCTCAAATTCGGCACAGACTTAAAAAGAAATTCTTAAGATGGCCGCTGGATGAAAGTTAAAGCGAGGTTTGGTGTGTAAAAAAAGTAATGCTTACACATCTAAAATATTTCTTTGTGTTTTTTTTTTTATTTCAGATAAGTTTAAGTTAGATGAAAACTGTTTACAAAAGTCGATTTAGATTTTTTGATAATTAAAATCAGAAATTACTTTTGCCCATCCTACTGTAAGTGGATAACTACAGAAAGCCAGGACTGTGTCTTAGCTCAGTCAATGCCATCTCGTTATCTTGTCATACTCTTTCAAACCCACCCATGTCACGTGATCTCCGCGTCCCACGTGACCACCTACGGGAAAAATAGAATACTGTGCATTTTACTGACGCGCCGTACCTGGAGACACTTCGTTTCATTTTCCACTATGCCTGAGTCTGTAGTACATGTTTAATATATGAATCAGTCAAGCAAATAAGTGAGGCAAGGTTCAATAGTAAATAAGATTTTATATATTTTGTTTAAATATAGCTGATACAGCATACATAAATAAATACAACTTTATATTTTTTGTTTAAATACAGCTGATACAGTATACGTAAATAATTATTGACTTATATATTTTATTTAAATATAGCTGATACAACATAAGTAAATAAATAAGATAAATAAATAACAGAAAATGTTTTTGAAATTCATATCGTATAGTTTTTTTCTCTGTCTTTGTTTGGCTTGCGATCCAATGACTGATTCTTATATACACAGTAGCGACAATTATCTGATCTTTGATCAACAGTACTGCTCGTAGTACGTGCACAGCTTCTGCTGCTAAAACTGCTATGAAATTTAGCTGCCAAAAAAGGACCAGCAGACTGAGACAAATGAAAGTTACAGAATTATTAGATGGAGCATTTTATGCTTTACATTGTTGCAGTTAAGCAAATTAAAAGTCACCTTGTTTTTGATTTTTCTTCTATTTCATTAGTAAGGACAATAGATCATGTCTATGTTACTGAGCAGCTAAGAACTTGTATTTTATTCATTTTAATTGCATGTTATTACAATGCCTTAACAGCAAGTATCAAGGTATGGAAACATATTTCTGAATTTTTGAGGTATAACCCTTAGCAATCCATTTATTCATTGCTTCTCGGGCGCGTCAGGTCCAATTTATTTCCACACGCACTGTTTATTTTAAAATAATTGTTTTTTCAGAGTTTAAAAGGCACTGCATAGCAAAGGTACTCAGTACTGAATCTCCAGCCAAGCCCTTGTTCGCTGTATTTTTCACATACCTCTTCATAGTTCTGCATACTGATAAATTCTCTCCTGTTCATTAATTTTATCATCAAACTCCTTAATAATCCGATCCAAGACATTATTTTATTACTATAACATCTCAAAAAGCTTTGTAAATGTCTGTGATATTCTTTGAGCACTGGTGCAGAAGCAGCTATCTTCTTTGTTTGTGTCCGTGTTATCTCTGTGGTGCAGGGGTTATGTTCATTGCTCAGATATGCCCCCTTTTTCGGCTTCTCTCGGCTCTTATCAATCTCACTTGGCCATCGAAAGGTTTTCTCTACTTTTTCCGGGGAAAAAACAACTAGAGACTTCTGCTTGACGTCTTTTTGATGATGGTGGACAGAGTAAAGGGTTAATGATTCCTAAAGTTCTGTAATGTGTCAAAGTTCTACTGAATAGTATTCTTCGTTGATTTTCAAAGTTTGGTATATGGTGCTTTTAATTACAGTATTTCATTACCTTAATTCTTATTAATACCTGTTCGAGTGTCCACACAAATCAATTATGCAAACTAGTATTGGTCCCAATTAGTTTGGATAATTGACTCTCTACTGTGTATATAAGCAGTAAAAGGTTTTGCTGCTTAGCCTCCCCACTTGTTAAAGTCAGGAGCCGCTACTGATGGAATGGTGTTTCAAAGCCATATAGACTTGCCCACTTGTGTGTGCATTTTAAAAGAAACAAATTATGTTAATTGAAGCAGGAAAGATCTAATCATAGTATCATGTCTATATACTCTTGTGGCAAAGTGGCTAGTGGAGGGGAACAGGTATAGCGGTGATGCAATGCAGGAGTGACAGGCAGACAACAGTTTCCAGTGAAAAGGTGCTTTTATTTATAATCCAGGTCTGATGACCGTTAAATAATAAATCCCCGGCTATACACAACAATGTGTAAAGCACGGGGATAGCAATAACAGGACACAGTCCCGAACAAAACGAACACACGGTCACCAGTCCTGGGTGAGTGCAGACGTGCTTGTGGTGGGTGAAGACACTGTATTTCGTGACGGTTCCGTGCAGTGGTGATCCGGATTGTGCTGACCCTGGTCGACAGCTCCGGATAGGTGAGTTAACTGTCTGGTGGTGAAAAACGCAGACAATTACAAACAAACACAACACGTAATTCCTCTTTACAACGAGAGCTCCTCTCTCGATCCTTCTCTCTCCAAGCGTTAACCCAAACGAAGGAGAAGATCAGCGTTACCCTGGCCCCTATATGTAATCCCGCATGATATCGAGATAAACGGTTGCAGCTGCCTTATTACTTGCAGCTGCCTCTCGTTTACCTTTCAAATCAATACAGTCTTACAACAGAGTCGCGCTTCCCTCCAGGCTGACCCACTTCCCTGACCCGGAAACGAACTGTCAGGCCAGCCCTTCCAGATACTTCTCCTCCCGTTCTTTAGCGCCCTCACAGGTTGGGAGGAAGATTCATCACCAGAACTCATCTTTCCGTCACAACTCTGTGGTTCTGTCTCTAAGTAGGCTGCAGTAAAACTGTTGCTGAAGCTGGGGCTTTAAATGCTTCTTTTATGTTTCAAGGAAAATTAAATACGTTCAGATTTAAATCAGTGTTATTGTTATTTGAGTTACAAGGCTATTTACTTTAATTTGACAAGTAAGTTTAATTAAAAAAAAATATATATATATATCAATTGTATTGATTTCTTTGATAGTTAATCTTTATATTCTGAGCACAGATCCCGAAAACAACTTGTCATCATTGTATTTTCTGACCTGAGGTAGCACGATTTATATTAACATGGCAGTGTGGAAGTCTACCTTTGTATGAATTGGTTCATGATTATGATTTACACCCTGTAGCACGTTTTGGTAGGGATGAGCATAATATGTTTAGATGGAGTTTATTACATATATACAGCCAATAATATTTGAATTAACATCCAGATTTGGAGATCCTGATTTATCACAGATGGATATACAACTCCAGCTTCTGGATATAGTTTCAGTACTTAGATGTTAGCTGTAATAAAAAATATATGAAAATATCAGTACTTTTCATTTTGTGGTTTATAGATTTTTATGCATTTCTTCGAAGACTATTTACAACTCAGATGCCATTAAACCAATGGGACCTCATAGATTAATGTTTAATATGTGACAGTAATATTTTCTTAGGTAGCAGGTAATTCTAGTACTGCATGTGCATCTTCTTCATATAATGTCCTGAGGGAGCACTGGTTAGAAAAAGAAAAATGATCTGTCTATGAGGGGCTGAAACAAATACCAGGATGTGCACAAAGCCAAAACTTGAATTCAGTACAATGTTATAGGAATTATCAGAGAATGGGACTCCAGACAGTTCCAGTCTTTTCCTTGTGATTGGGTGGATAGACTTGCCGATGTTGACTGATTTAATCCATTGAACCAACTACCAAGGTGTCCTGATAACAAGGCTTTAATTGTGACAAAAAAGAGGGGCTTTATTGTTGTTTTAATCAATACTTTATTTATCTAGCACCTTTCATAAATAAAAATATATCACAGTGCTGTACAGGACAAAACAGAAGAACAGCAAAATACAACACATTTGTATAGAAATGTAAGAAAAACAGAGCTTAGAATTCAGTTTAAAAAGGCTAATATAAAAACAGAAAACAATATAAATATAATACATTTGCATAGAGATGAAAGAGAAATGCAATTGATAAGATTCAGTTTGAAAAATCTCATCTATAAAAGTAAGTTTTCAATTTAGTCATTGTGACAGGAAATGGCTGAGCGGTGACGTCAGGCCAGAATGCAGGAAAAAAACAAAGACAAGGTAACTGCAGTTCAAAGGCGCAGCGCGCACCGTTTATTGAACAACAAAAATAAATAAAATACTTAAACAAAAAACACTTGCTCACAGAGCACAAAAATAAAATTATAAACAAAACAAGTCATGAACACAAAATACAAAACAGACCTAAGGTCAGGCTGGAAAGTTGCTTTCACTGATCCTTTTGCTATTTTTTTTAAGTTTCATTTTCAGTTCTCTCCTCTCACTCTCCCGTACTCTCCTCTGTACACCCACCACGATTGCAGAGAGCTGCAGGCTTTTATGCAGGTTACCATCTCCCGATTATCAATAAATTCAACAATTAATTAATAGGGAGATGGCCATCTTCTGCACAAGGTTTGTAATTGTGGATGGGACTTCCCATCCACGCTACAAAACACAAAAACAAAACATGTCATATTTACACATATAAATACCAAAACATTAACAAAACACATGACAGTTCATCGTCATATTTGATTGGCTCTTGTAATGCTTTATTTGCATATTTCCCTACAACCCACCCTATTGCTTTTGTTCACCTTAATCGAAAGCTACTTGTTTTTACTTACTCTCCTGAGCCTTTCTGAAGTCAAAATACGGTTGTGCTGTACTAATGAGCCCCAAAAAGGGCTAAACATATATGCAGCTACTGTATTTTGACTTTTAAAACGCTGTGACTGTAGAAGCCTTTAGACAACTTTCAAGCAATTTGATTGGCTCTTGTAATGCTTTATTTGCATATTTCCCCATAACCCATTGTTTTTAAATTTATCGATTTATATTTATCGATTATATATATATATATATATATATATATATATATATATATATATATATATATATATATATATATATATAATATAATAATAAAATCAAAATAACACAGGGGCGGAGGGGGAGACCCCGTTCTAAAAATAAACAAAATACATTTAAACAGCAGGGCTTTCCTATCGCCCTGCTACAGTCATCAACATGTAGCACTTCTGATAAGAGCTGGCAGTGCATTCCACAATCTGGGAGCACAGTGACTAAAAGCTCTCTCTCCCTTCCTTTTTGTGTACACTTGTGGGAGGCACAGAAGGCCTGCATTGGCTGATCTTAAATCATGAGAAGCTCTTTTATATAATCTGGTGCCATACCGTTTCTAATATAAATGTGAATCATGCTTTGGAGAAAGGTCCATTAACAAAGTTATACAAATTGCAACCACTTTTAATCAGTGAGTTGGGGGTGGGGGGGGTGGGGGGCAGATTAATTTTCTTTAAAGAGCCTACCAGCAATCTAAATGCAACCCATGCATCACCACCAAAGTGCCTCAATAAAACGGGCTGTACTTTATTCCTTATATTACCGCTATTATTAGGCTTCCAAGCCAGAATGGCTGTGGAAGCCTATTGTTATAGTAAAGATTTTTTTTTTTTATTATTCCCAAAACTTCAAACTGCTCCTGCAGCACACCCTGCTCTGGGTGTGTTCAGAGGAGTAACTGGAGAGTGAGAAAGTTAAAGATATAGAGGATCCGTGAAGGCTACTGCCCAGCCAGACCTATGTTTTGTGACCTCACTAAGGTCAAATGTAAAACTAGCGTATAACTCATTACAATGCACATAGGGTTATGGTTACTATATAACACATTTAGGAACCTAATGCAAAAATTACCTTGATCATGACCTTTGACCACTCCTTAAGGTTAAATGTAAAACTAGCTTATAACTCATTACAATTTGTAGATATAGTTATGGTTACTATGGTGTTTAAAGTTATAAAGCATCGTGAGATAATGAACTAATGCAGTGTTCTGAATTGACACTGCTCCATAAAACTGATCTGTTGCTGACACTTGAGTTGCAATGCTACAGCTTGCCAAAATATCCAGCTGGTACTGAGCTTGGAAGCTGTCAGAAGCTGGCAGTTCTAGTTATTATTATTATTATTTATTATTATTATTATTATTATTATTATTATTATTCTCAAAACTTTTTAGATCTTAAATGATTCAGCATCAATATAATTTTATGCCCTCATCTTTCTCTGTGTATATAAAAGAAATTAATGGTTATTGTGGCAACTGAAAGCAAGCGGTTTTGTGGGATAGAGCATGATCTGGATACAATATGGTGCTCATAGGACAACTCTGCTTTCTCCTGACACATGCTTACGAATAAAAGTTGAGAAATGGTCTTGGTTTTATTTCCCAACAGATTTAGATCTGTGATGTGTGAATAAAAATATCAAAACAATCAAGATCCGGTTGAAACATATATTGGTGCAATACAGACATCACCGGGTACAGCAAAGAGTAATGTGTTTCTTGTAAACACTCCGGGGGGGGGGGCGCTGGATCTGTAACATTTTCAGCACACTGTAAAAACCTGAAATGACCTATTACTCCAGTATGGTTGCTAGTGGGGAAGTTGGACACAGCTCTGGCAGGGAATGCGAATGAGAGTCTGGCCTTTGAAGCAGACGCAGCTGTCGTGGCTCGTTCTTGAATGTAAAGCAATAGCTGCCCACATGGGCTTTCCTTATGAAGCAATATATTCAGATATATTCAGATGTCAGTTTAACAACTGGGCTTCCTTCTATTCAATTCTTGTCAATAGCTCCTACAGAGATGCTCACCTTCTGATATCCATAATGTATGAAGTTAGCTTGTGCACCATATGTAGTATATCCAGTGGATAGGGGAAATCGGTATGGAAGATTTTCAAATTAAGAGATCAGGAAAATGTCAGGTACATTTAAATGAAAAATGCCATTGTTATAGGTACCAGTACATGATTATGTTGAAGCAGTCAAAGCACATACATCTATATAGACAAAATGGTGTTCCTTTACCTCTTAAACAATGTTCTGATTATTGGGACTCCAACTGCACTTGATGTCTACGGGTTGACATTTTACCCTTTTTAATGTACTGAAAGCACATTTTAGCCTACAGAGACACAGAAAATATTTAGGGTGCCTGCTCCCAAAAAATACAGCATAACAAGGGAATCTTTTTCCCATGCGCATAAACTGTGGTTTCTCAGGCAGTCGGGCAGGCTTTGTACAGAGCCGGCCCCTCACTAAGAGAGTGGAACAGCTGATTGTCAGTGAGTACATTTCACAACAGGTGTGGGTCTAGCATTGCACCAAGAATCTGGCGCACCCTGATGTCGCAAGTGCAACTTAATCCACACTTTTAAATCTGCAGGGGCCCATGTTGTGTTGCTTCCCCCAGTGTAGAAGATCTCAATGCCCTGGTAAGTGTTAAAACTTCAGCTGAAATGTGTGCATGGCCAGTAAGGGCTCAAAGCATTGCCTGACAAGAGAAATTGAGTTCTTCGCAGAACCCTGTGTTGCGGCTGTCATTGTAGCTGACCTCAGAGGGCTGTGTCTTACTATTGGGTGTCACTGGTGGAGGAGAACATTAGCAGATGTGGATTCTGTTTACTGGTATTACTGCTGTGCATTCAGACCGGTAAAGGGTATAGATAACTCAATAAGGCAACAAGCATGTCTTTCAAAATATAACCAGACTTTGACTTAATGGAATCAAGCTTTTACTTATGCTCTGTAAGCATTAGGGCTGCATGGAATCTGTAAGCAGAGTCGATGTTCTGTACATTGTCTATATTCTGCAGTATTAGGGTCTTATTGGTCAGGCTCCTTAGTGTGAAAGAGAAACTATACATTTTTAACCTGGTTTTGTTAATGTTTGGTTGATTGATTAATCTACTGATTAAGGTACTGATCTATATTGATTGTTATTGTAATTGTGTAGTAATATATATATATATATATATATATATATATATATATATATATATATATGATATATATATATATATATATATATTCTATATATATATATATATATATATATATATATATAGATAGATAGATTGTGTTTTGTATAAGACCTGCATTAAACTGGATAGGCCTGATAATTCTGGTAGTTGTTTCTAAAGTTAATATGCAATAGGAACATAATGACATTTATGCATGTATGTAGGTATGTATTGAAATAGTTTGTTTGGTTCTTATCGAGTCTTTAATAAATTTGGAAGTTACATAACTGTCCACGTTCACATGTGCATGTTAGGGGTTTAGTTAGGGGCTTCATAAGTGTGTCATTACTTTATTTTCAAGTGGGGAAAAAAAAAAAAAAAAAGTAGTGGGCATTAGACTCCTGCATTGGGTCGGCTACAGGACCTGCGGGTGACCCACAAAAGCTGGCTCCTTTGCAAGGAGCGTATATCGGGCTTATGTCTCTGTGTATGATTATGTCACCTACTAGCCCTGCTGCTGCCTTCCCCTGTGCACGCTACACTCTCCCCTGCCAGCCTCAAGTCCACCCCAGACTTGCTCACCTGAGTGCCGGGGTACCTGCACCCCACTCTGACACCACAGTAGCGAACTCAGTTAACTCTGGCAGGAGCATCACACAGGGCGAGGCGAGGCAATGCACACACAAGCACAGGGCGGGCTCATTATCAACAGCACATAGATGTTTATATATATATATATATATATATATATATATATATATATATATATATATATATATATATATATATATATATATATATATATATATTTGACTGACTGTCATATTTAAGGCTTCTGAACAAGATCTAATTAGATTTTTTGTTGTTTGTTTTTTTAGGTACTTCACATTCTGGATTGCATACTATAAAGGAGACATGTAGACAGAGGTGAGGCTCTTTTTCTTGTGTTGTCTTCTGTTTGGCTTCGTTAAATCAGTTGGGATGTGAAAACAAAAATATTCTTTGCAGAATATATTGCTTCATAGCTGGCTATTTCTGTTAACTGATCAATATAATATTATCTAATTACTGCCTAGATTAAAAGAAAATGAAACAACTGATTCTGTTATAATCAAACTGTTGCATTGAAAATATTAATGTTAAAAAGTCAATTACGTCGCAATGCATGTAAATATTCTGCACAGTAATTAATGTAGGCAGACCTATAATGAACACCTCCAGATATTAATATAATTGGTATTGTTTTTTATTCCAATTGTTTTACTGGTAATATGAAAATTGCTGTGCGCACAAGCTTTTCTGGTTAAGATTGTGTTGCTTTAGGACACATAAGGGTAAGTGTTGTGAGTACTTTTTAAAAGCCCTTTTTAGAATCTCAGAGAAGATGCATTTAATCAATTTATCAAAAAAGCAAGCCTTTGCAAATCAGGAATGTCAGTTCTATGGTTCATTTGGTTAACAGTTGTAAGTACATTCTTAGTAGAAGCTGATTAAAAAAATAGCTTGAGAGCATGTGACCTTGGGGCATACAACAGTGAAGAACTAATACAAAAGTCAAATTAATGGTATTGTTAAAAAAATTGGGGTGATTTGATATTGAACAATGTCATCAAAATGTGATTGAGACACTTGATGTTCTGTACAGTTTCCCAAGAGCCTTCTGTACAAACAGAATTTGAACAGTAACACAGGGCAGATGGTATTTCTGATTGATTCAATAAAGGGAAAAAGAATTGCTAAAATGAAAATAAGCAACATCCTGTAACACAAGGCAACTGTTGGTAGTCCTTTATGGTGATCTGTCATCTCTATAACCGCTGGGTGACAAGTATTAAAATGGTTGGTTTGACAGTGATGTTATAGTGAAGGTAAATCAAAATGGTTGTGCCTTTTGATCATTTTCTTAATGTGAAAAACAAAAAGCATCCTGCAGTAGAAAATACTGGACACACACCACGTATGAAGCAAAAAAAACTAATCTGCCTTTTTTCTTTTTTTTTTTTTTTTTATTTTTTGCATGCTGTCTGTTCTCTTCGCTTTCTATCAGACTTAGTTTTACCTTGACGGTTGACCTTGGGAGGTCCAGTAAGCAGAGTTGATGTAGAAAGGCATTGTTTATCTGTAGCTATTAATTGGTTGAAGCCTCTGGAACCTCCATTCCTGCTTCTTTGTAATTTTGAAAGCAATTTTTATGTAAGAAAATCTAAAGCCAGCGATCCTTAGAAAGCCTAACCTAAAATAGAAACCCAAATGATTCAGTGTGCTGCTCTGAAATGCACTGCAGCTGACATTGTGCCACATACTTTTATATTTTTAATAACCTCAGGATAACATGTCTTGTGTAAAGTCTTAAAATAAATCTTGATAAAAAAAAGTCTTAGACTATTTAGTCAAAGACTAAATAAGCTGTGTGTCTTAAATGTGTAGTGGAGGTGAAGAAGAAAGGGTCAAGGCAGAGTGGTATTTTCAAGTTTGAGGACACAGCCATTGACTCAATTTAAGACATGTTGTGGCAGGTAGCTAAGATATTATTGGCTGTAGGTCTAAAGCAAGTGTCTGGATAATGATTTTTATTTGTGATGCAAAGTTGTGATGCACAGATTTTTATTTGATGCAAAGTGCCTTTGCAATTGTTTGGTTTGTAAAAACAGTGTACAGTGTAATGTGTGCAGGGTGTATTTTATGAAAATTCTAAATGTTAATTATGCGTGAGGTGCAACCTGTACCCCAGATATTTCACACAAAAAAAGGATGGTGTCTCCAAAAAAGTAATTTATATAGTTCAACTGTTACTACATGCATCATGCAAACTAATGCTTTTCAGGCAGACATGCCTCACATAGACATTAAAAGCTAATAGAAAGTACTCAGAAAGATGTGTGTTTGAAGAGTGTTTGTCTAATATGTAGGGATGGTGGCAACATATATTATCACAGATTTGGCTGGTGGAACGTTGAACTGCCCACTCTCCCCTTTGTAGAATGGAAAGCATTTCCTCGATACATTTAATTGTATTGTTTCAGTACTGTTTCTGCACAGCTGTACGCACAAGGTTATTGGAGATATACTTGTCTGTATATCTTTAAGTGTGACTGTATTAAGGGAAACTTGGGCTACCCTGTAAACAGCTGAGGACCATGACTTTTGTTTATTTAGTTGGTAAACAAGAAAATGTGCATCTCCTTTATAATTCTCTTGTTCATAGTATTGCTGCATTTATGCAGCACCAAGCTTACATTTAATGTTATCTTCCACTGTTCAACAGTTTTCTTCAATGATCTGGGTGAGTACATAGAGGTAGCAGTCTTCAGAAAAGTACTCTGTTATTTTTATTTTTATTATGTTTGCAATCCTTAGTTAATTTGCTTTTTGCTTTTCACACGTCATTTAGGTTTTATAAGCAGACTTGAAAAAAAAAAGAGGCCAGGGTTGGACATTAAGATATTAGACTTATTAGATTTGGTGTTCGTTTTAAAATTCACGTGTTGAGCCCTAGCGAGAAAAATAAATGCATTCTAGTTTCCGAGGAAACAGTTGTCCTGTTTGGTATAAGTGATAATGGATTAAAATTCTTTGACTAATACTTCTAAATGTTTTGTGGGGAATTGATTTTTCCAGCTGCTTGCCTATGGCTTGTATTGCCTCAATGCACCTGTCAAAACTGCAGATATGTAGTTGTTTTTTTTTTTTGTTCTTTTTTTTAAATTTGAGTATAAAAATATATACTAAACATAGCAACTTCATTCACTGCAGGGGAATTGATGAAAAAAGACTTTGGGTGAATTGTGTGAAGTCAGTTTGATAAAGAGCTGGATGTTTCACATACATTATAAAATGTCAGGCCTTCCTTTGTTCAAGAATTCTCCAAGGAGAAACATTGGTTTGACATATAAACCCGAGAATGACCTCAATAGACTTGGCCTATCTGAGTAAGATAAGCTAAATGTAAAGTTACCAACCATTCTGATTTTTTCGAGACAGTCCCCATTTTAATGAGCACATCCTGGTGTCCCCACAGGTTTAGTAAAATCTTAGTTTTGTCCCACTTTTGGATAGTGGTCCCATTTTTCATGAACATCTGTGATTGGCCATAGGCTCAATGGTAATAAGACACCACCATGATGGACTGAGGTAAATCCTAAAGCGGAACCAAGCTGTTGTGACTGGGAGGCTCAGTTATTTCACATACCCACTGCTGCTTAATTACTTGTCACCATTTTTATAGAAAGAACACCCAAAAATGTACCTATGGGGAAAAGGAAGTCAAGTTTTAATGATGACTTGCAAAAAGAATACCCCTTTCTTGAAAAAAAAGTCAAAGATGGAAGTATTTTGCAAGCAGTGCCACTTGAAATTTTCAGTTGCCCATGGAGAAAAACAGACATAAGTAAAAACAAAAACATCTAAGCATCAAAAGGCACTAATAGCACAGAGAGCTAGCCTTTCACTAAATACATTTAAAAGCCATCAGGCAAGTGACAATGACCTTATCTTGGCAGCAAAGGAGAGCTCTTGGGCCTATCATTGTGTTGTTCACTCGCAAAGTTTCAAGTCGATGAATTGCACCACAAAGTTTGTTAAGAAAATGTTTGATCCTAAGTTTAGTTCAGCCCTTACTAAAACCAAAGTGATTGTTACTAACGTACTGGCTCCATTTTGTCAGAAAGAAACCAGAGCTAAGTTGGAAGAGACAACATTTCTGAATGCTGCCATGGACACATCTAACCACAAGCACATTAAAATGGTTCCAGTTGTTGTGCGATACTTCAGTCCTGTCAATGGCATTCAAACTAAATTACTGGAGTTTGATGATCTGCCAGGGGAAAAAGCAGAAACACTTGTGGATTTCCTTGTTACAACACTAAAGAAGGAAAACATTGACAGCAAGTGCATAGCCTTCTGTGTTGAAAACACTAACGCAAACTTTGGGGGGCAGCTCGAGAAGTGGCAGAGGCTGAGGAAGATGAACGGCACTGCAGGACCTTATTTTGGGCCCCCCTCCCGAAACGTTAATTTAACCCTTATTTATAAACATCAATCATATAAATCAAGTGTTCAATATCGAACTATATTTAATTATCAGAATGTTAGCATGTATGAAACAGTACATAATAAGAATATTTTCTACTCACCATTTTTTAATCATAAACGAACAGGTTTAATCACCAATCCTGCTAGGATTCCCAATTTTGCTATCACAGAAATTATTACTGAATTCACAATTCTGCACATTTGCAGAAATTATCTCATCTAGGAAACTGTTTTTTATTATTATTATTTTTAAATCAGAAATACAGACATGCTGATTTGCTGTAGTTTATTTTGGTGCTCGCAGCAGCACCCAGCAGCTTCCGTCTAATCTACAGGATCAATCGCGCACACAGAATATAACTGCAAATGTCTGTGCTGAATAGTACCACAAAACCTTGTACCAGCCTACAGGGGAAAAAAATTAGGATAATTAAGACAATAATGATACCTATTGAAATGAGGGAGGATACAATCTGAATTACTGGCACTGTACACTGGCAGCTACAGTGATACAAATGTGTAACATCTGCAAATATAAATGCGAAGAATATTATCATTGTTCCAAAAAAAAAAAATATGATATTAATATTAAAACTTTCGAACCCCTCCGGGTCCCTCTGAGTGCGTGGGATCGAGTGCAGCTGCACCTGTTGCACCTAGTATTGCTCTGCCACTGAGCTTGAGCTGGAAAAAGCAATGTTTGGTACAAGATGAAAGCTATCACAGGACAAGAGTTTCATGGCATTGGTTGTACTGCTAACAATGCTTTGCAAACAGCTGCTGACTTGTTGCCCATTGATGTGGAAATTAGTTGTGAAAATATACAAATTCTTTTACATATACACTGTCCGAGTGCAAGAATTGAAGGGGTTTTGCAAGTTCACTGAAGTTTGCTATAAGAATGTCCTGGGACATAACAGCACGTGTTGGCTGTTGCTGCTTCAAGATGTTGAACGCATCCTGTAAATTTACGAGGGTCTTAAAGGAGTCCTATAACCCTGCAAAAGTTCTTTGAAGAGCCAGCTTTTGAGATTTGGCTGTGGTTTCTGCATGGTCAGCTGGCACTCTAACTCAGTTATGAAGAGATTGGAACAAAACAACTGTACAGGTTGAAGCAGCCGACCAGTTGCAAAGTCTTAGAAACAAACTACAAGAACGAAGACGAAAGCACTTCATCAGGCTCAAGGCAATGGGAATGTTGAAGATGTTATCTGATGAAGCTGTTGTGGACACCACAGCATTCCTCAATCACATGGATGTATTTCATGACACATGTGTGAAGTATTTGGAGAAATGAGACTCACTGAAGGTGTATGGAACATTTTCCTGGGTCCTTTTGCAGCAAACCCTGGACTGGGAATCTGGGGTAGTGCTTCCCCCTTGTCATTTTGCAAACAAAACTGTTTTGATGACAATGCTTTATTTGATTAAATATTGTGTGTTAAGTCCTATGCTAATTCTCATAGAGTCTGACAAAGGACAAAGCAAATCTCATATAAAAACATTTTACTTGTGGTTGAGTTTGCATTATGCCTACCTGGTACCATTGCCCCAGTAGAGCAGGTCTTCTCTCTTGCCAGCAATCTGTGGACAGAAGAGAAGAAAAATATCAATCTGTCGACCCTTAAATTGATGTTAATGCTTAAAGTGAATTTCAGTGGCTTGTGTTTTACGACAAACTGCTGAAGAACAAGGATTTGTTTATGAAAATACATTCCTGTGAAAAATATCCCTTCAAAGGAACTTCCTCTACTGCAACTGAAGAGCAAACGGTACTGTCCTCATCTCAGTAACTGGACTGATGCTCAGTTTCGCTGTGTAACATCACTTTTATATGGACAGATTTCTTTCGGACACTGTTTAGCAAACAAAAAAAAAAAAAGAAACACAAACCACAACCTTTTATAGTTGCCGCAACTTTTAATGTGACTACAATGTTTCTATAATTTATATGAAATTTTGTTGTAAAATAACGCTGAAAAATAAACTGAAACAGAAAAGTAAATGTCACGCTCAATGTCTTTTGCTGTGGTTAGCAACAGGAAAGAAGACTGTGGGCCGTGATGCAAGCACTCTACTTACTTACTTACTGTTAAATTTTATTGCTGTTTTGCAAGTTTGTGAGTGAGCTTTTACTGCTATGCAAGTACTGTGTGTTATGCATCATTATTGTTAGCTGTAATTCTTCACTTGTAATGAAACGGCATACAATGATTTATTTCAAGTAATGAAATAGAGGGAGTCTTAAGATCTTATGTTGTGGTTATCTATTTCTTTATTTTTTTGTTATTGTTGTTTCTGAACAAATATCCATCTTGAAAGCAAGTATATATACATGCAAACTGTTTATACTTATAACTGCGCTGAAACTGCAACTTTAATACACAGTAGCCACAACTTCTTGATAAATAAATCATGATTTTTTATTTATATATGGGGTTAATAAAAAGAATAACGCTTCACTCCTGCCCCCTGCGTACATGCCCCGAGTTTAGGCTTCATATAGTTGGCAGCTTTAACCTAAATGATCAGCTGGCCTGCCCTAAAATTGATGATTAAGCTAAGCTTCCACATAATAATAATAATGTATAAAGGTAATTGGGCAGTTAAAAAAAGAGAACCCACAAAGAAAGTATTTTGAAACTAGTTCCTGGCATCTTTCCAGAGGTATTTTGCCCGTTCTTCAACACATACAGCTTTGACTTCTGCAATTGACTTTGGTTTATTTTTTGCGACAGCAGCCTTCAAGTCAATACACAATATCTCGATGGGATTCAAGTCTAGGGATTGAAATGGCCAATCTATAACTAATCTTTTTTTCCAGAAATTTCTTTGTAGACTTTGGAGTATGCTTAGGGTCAATTGTCCTGCTGGAATACAAACTTCTGTCCAATAAGCCTTCTAGCACTGGGTAACAAATGAGACTGCAACATTTCTTGATATTTTGCAGCATTCCTTGGTCCTTCTGCAATACAAAGGTTGCCAGTGCCTAAGGAAGGAAAACAAGCCCATACCATCACACAACCTCCGCCATGTTTAACACTGGGCATGATGCACTTTTCTTTAAATTCTTCTCTTTTCTTCCAAACATTGTTGCTTTCTTGGTGAAAAAAGTTATATTTTGGATTCATCTGACCACAAAATTTGGTTGAAGAAATCATCAGGCTTAATTACATAAGAAAGTTTACAAATGGGAGGAGGCCATATGACCCATCTTGCTCATTTGGTTGTTAGTAGCTTTTTAATCCCAGAATCTCATCAAGCAGCTTCTTGAAGGATCCCAGGGTGTCAGCTTCAACAACATTACTGGGGAGTCGGTTCCAGACTCTCACAATTCTCTGTGTAAAGAAGTACCTCCTATTTTCTGTTCTGAATGCCCTTTTATCTAATCTCCATTTGTGACCCCTGGTCCTTGTTTTTTTTTTTCAGGTCGAAAAAGTCCCTTCGGTCGACATTGCCAATACCTTGACTTCTTCAAGTATTCAATGGAAAACACCAATAGCTTTCTTTTGTGACTGTTTTTAACAAAGGTTTGCATCTTGGTTTTCACCCATGGACATTGATGTTAAGGTATTATTGAATTGTTTGCTCGTGAATTTCTTGACCATATTCTTCAGATCTTTTGCAGTAATCAGGATTTTGCTGGGCTGCTCAAACAATTCTTCCAGATTTTGCAGAAATATTTCCTGGTCTTTCACACCTGGAGCTAGTTGCAGTAGTTCCTGTTCTGCTGTGTTTGGCAATAATAGCCCACACAGTGCTTTTTCGATAAACTTTTCCGCTATTTTTTCTGGTAGTTTCTCCTTTTTTGTTTTGCTTTTTCTTATCACAAATTTTCAATTTATTTTTCAGCACTTGATGATTAAGTATATTTATTCTATAATTATCATCAGGTGTTGGTTTTCAATCATGGGAATTGTCAATAATTAGCAACAAATATGTTTCATACGAAATATGTTGATTGCCTAGATACTTTTGCCAAAGTATGAAATTAGTTTTTTCATGTTATTATTTAATTTATACATATTAAGTAATAATTAGTTGTTATACAGCTGAATCTCTGAATAGGCCATGATATATAGATAACATCAGTGTCATGCTCATCAAACCATTGGGCGACCACACGTGCCCTGTGGATGGGGGACTTGTCAACCTGGACCCCCCACCCACACCCCGCAGGAAAGAAATGCTGCAACATGGGGTGAAGATGATCACTCAGTATCAACTTATCTACTGATTAGCATTGACCTTGCCTTCTAAGGGAATGAGTGCACCCAAACCATGCCAGGAAAATGCGCCACACGTGCACTCATCCATTTGTTGAGAACATGGTGAAGGATGATTCATCATATCACATTTCTCCACTGCTCAGTAGTCCATTGCCTGTGCTCTTTGCACCACTGGACTCGCAAACATGCATTGCCAGGTGTGATGAGCGGTTTGTGCACTGCAACCCGACTATGGTATCCCGCTCTGAGGAGTTCTCTGTGGATCGTTTTTTATGAAACTGGCTCCTCCCTCCCAGGTTGAAATTTGCAGTCAATTGATCTGCAGTTGCTCGTCTGTTTTGCCTTGCACTTCGAATTAATGCACGAATATCACGATCCTGAAGTATATGCTTCTGTCCACTGTTGCCCTTTGCTGATGATGTCTTTCCCTCAGAGTTCTGTGCCGACATCATCTTAGACACCATTCCTCGTGAAACATCAGCAAGTTGAGCTGTCTTGGTCAATGAAGCTCCTGCTAAACTCGCCTCAACAACCATCGGGCTATAGGGAAAGTGAATTATGAAATTAGACAGCCCAATTGTCGCAATGAACTGAAGAGTTCAAGGATGTTTTTTTGATGTGCCCGGCAGAACTAACCTTGTTGAGCATGCTATTATCACTCCGCCAGGTGTCACGTTTTGAGAGACACGGTTCCTTAAAAGTCTACGAAGTGGTGTTAGCGAAGAGGTGCGGCCGATGTTCGAACTTTGGGTGATTGAGCCTTCCAGGAGCGAGTGGTGCAGTCCAGTTGTGATAGTTGCCAAGAAAAACCAACTTCTGCATTGATTTCTGTAATGTAAATGCTATTGCCAGCTTCTCGACAGACTGGATGGCAAAGCTCATCTCAACTTTGGACCTGACAAAGGGATACTGGCAGATCCCCTTAATTCACAGCTCACAGGAGAGAACTGCATTATATGTTTTTTTCCGAAGTTGAATTTTAATATTTAGGCAAGAGGATTGCACAGCATTTCACGTGCAAGTAAAATGTAATAATATGTGAGCACGGGAAATTGCACTTTATTAATTCACGTGCAGTTGTACTGTGACTCCAATTGAATGATTGATTAGCAATCGAGTCTCGGTACAGCTGCATAAAAGCAGCATGTTTTCACTCACTCAGGGTTGTGTGTTCGGTGAGTGGAGAATGGGATTGGAGACGGAGGTTATAATAATAATAACAATAATAGTTAATAGTTAAAATATCAGCTCACTGTGTTTGTCTCTTTAATTTGGTGAAAGTGCAGTGTCCTGTGTTTTTGTTTGTTACAACCTTTTTATTTACTGTTCTGTTCATTCATTAAATGCTGAGCGAAACCAATCGCTCAGCTCCACCCAACTCCACCTCTCTGTTTACTTCCTGGTTCCTGTTTCTGGTCTGACGTCACCCACTGCAGCCGTCTTTGTGACAGGGGGGCATTAAAGCTATGGCCAATAGTTTTGCATCACACTATAGAATTAACTATTTTTGCTTCATAAAGTCAAACAAAACGTTAACATATTGAATTACATATCACTTTGTAGTTTTCCAAAAATTGAAAAATTCAAAAATATAACATGAAATACTGTACTACTATTGTAGCGTCTGGTAGACTTTTGCAATATCATTTTGTAGTTTCTTTGATTGTGTAAATAAAATATCAAAATTATGTTCATATAGTTTCTTTTTTAATTATGTCTCCATCCTAGTATTCTAGGTGATGCAAAACTTTTGGCCATATATGTAAATTATATTTGAGTACTTAGCCTGCAGTGTGGTACTGACCACTACTGTACTGTACCATTCCATTTTTTTACAGTATTGTAAGGAAAGTCAGTCACGTAGTGCATACACTGCATGTGTGCCCGGGTGCGGACCAGCGGTTTCGAACCATCAAAATGACCAGTGATGCCGCGCCACTCCTTTCTGTTCCAGGCTTTACTCTGTGTCCACTAAATATGTTCCCAGACAATGAAAGCCTTTAGCTATTTCCTGGCTTCCTTTAATGTAGTTACACGGAAGGCAGCGGGCAATCAGAAACAAAGGAACATCAATCAAATAGTGTAGTGAAAGTATGAATAAGAGTTAGGGGACGGGGACGGGGAAGACTGTTTAATTAGTTTGCTTAGGAACATTTTGAAGCTATTGTGTATGGCAGGGATATCCAAGATTCAGGCAATATTCTTATAATGAGGTTTTATATGTTATGCTTTTGCCTACAATTTATTTATATTTTTATATAAGACTTTGAGGAAACTTTTGACATCTTTGTCATCCTTCAGTAATCAGGTTTCACATAAATCTGCTCAGGACTCCACACTATAAGATGTCCCGCCTTTGCCTGCTTGCGATTAGATCACAGCATCCATAAATAAGGGGTTGTGGCAAAGTGGTTGGTAAGGGGAACAGATGTCGCGGTGATGCGGTGCAGGAGTGATGAACAGACAACAGTGATTCAGTGAATAAGTGCTTTATTGCTCTTTTCCAGGTCTGGCGACCGTCAAAAATAATAAATCCCCGGCAATACACAACAATGTGTAAAGCACGGGGATAATGAAAACAAGGGCACAGTCCTGAACAAAAACAACGGTACGGTCACCAGTCCTGGGTGATCGAAAACGTGCAGGTGCTCAGTGCAGTGGTGCTCCGGATAGTGCTCTCCTTTCGACAGCTCCGGAGACGTGCGTTAACTGTCTAGTGCTGAATACAAAAACAGACAGTTACACGGACAGACACAACAATACAAAACACGAACACAATCCACTCTGAGAGCTCCTCTCTCAGTCCTTCTCTCTCTCCACTCGTTTAACCCAAACGAAGGAGAAGATCAGCGTTACCCTGGCCCCTATATGTAATCCCGCATGATATCGAGATAAACGGTTGCAGCTGCCTTATTACTTGCAGCTGCCTCTCGTTTACCTTTCAAATCAATACGGTCTTACAACAGAGTCGCGCTTCCCTCCAGGCTGACCCACTTCCCTGACCCGGAAACGAACTGTCAGGCCACCCCTTCCAGATACTTCTCCTCCCGTTCTTTAGCGCCCTCACAGATCGGGAGGAAGATTCATCACCAGAACTCATCTTTCTGTCACAGGGGTATAGAACACAAAACAACTGCTTACCCTCCCTGCCACTAAAAACACCAATCAATCCATTCAAATTCAGCACAGTTCGGTTACAGTTTCATGCACACCCTTATTCAGTTACAGTAGCGCCCATCTCGAGTCTGATTTTTCTTTCTTGGATTAATCGTCTTGGCTACATTTTTTAGCCTTTTAAACCATAAGGATGATTTGCTTAAAGTTTACACATGTCTGAAGGTTTTGTTATGGTTGAGTGATCTGCCTGTGGTACTTGAACAGTGGGAAGTGTTGCATGAAATAAGGGTGGACAAACAGACAGATCAACACTGTCTTGTGGCTTTATTCTGTGCAACATACTGCATAAAACTGTGAAGGAGCAGCAAAGAAAACTAACTTATGCAATGGAAGACATAAACAAGGTGCACATTGTCATTTCGGCACCATTTCTTTTGTACGTCTTTTAAGTTTAATTTTAGTCCTTGAAGTAAAAATGAAAATAATGTATTTTCATTTATTACTTTCATATCTTACTGTGAGAATCATATTTTAAATATTATTAAATTGAGCTCCAGCAGTTTTCTTAAATCCAGTGTTTTGAATGTGCCACATGTATGCATGAATACTGGTGTTCTTGATATGCATACCAGCACTTGATTTCTAAATTCTGAGACACTGGTTCATCCATCTGTCTCCTTGCAAATTGAACACTGTTACTCCTTCTTTGCTCATCTTCCTTTAGCTACCATCTATCTGTAAACTACAGTTTATTCTGCAGACTCAGTCTATCCAATCTAACCAACACATCCTCCTGCTTTTTTTGTAAACTTATATTATCCATATATTCTTTGATTATACTTACTGTTTTCTAATATTTTATTTTAGAAACAAATAACACAACAAACTCTATGAGCCCAATATAAAATAATTAAAAGCAGGGGCAGTTAATTTTGTTTTCTATATAGTTTCTTGCTAGGTTAATACTATTTAATGTAAAGAGAGTGGTGAGACTATAGAATGAGTTGTCAAGCCGTGTTGTTGATTCTGGATCATTGGGATCCTTTGGGAACTGATTAGAAGTTCTAGGATCAATCAACGACTAGGAACCAGACGAGGGCCAAATGTCTTTATCTCTGTAACATTTCTTATGTTCTTATTTTACCAGTAATGTTAACATTCCCGGCTTAAACGGAAGCATGATGCCAGGTCCAGTCTAGCTGTGTACAAGGTTTAAACCTGAAATTAATTTTGAGCTTATTAATTAAACACTGAGAATATGTCATTAAAGGTCCTCTATGAATTAAAATTATTTTATTGTGACTGTGTCCACATAACATGCATACCACTGTCAGCAGAGCCTGGATTCTTCTGAGAAAAAAACAACACCAATTCTTCCATGTTTTGTGACTTTTATGGCTTAAGAAGATGTTTGTGCATGAGACTTATCATGTTCATGTGTCTTTTTGTACAACAGGCTTTGCCTGTTGCTAATCTTCTTTCCAAAATGGTTTGATAGAATACAATGAAAATCTCGGTATGCAAACCAACTCCAAACTAATTCTCTTACTTAAATCCCATAATTCTTAGGATTTTTTTTTTTCAAGGAATTAAATACAAAAGTGACAGGCTTATTGAAAGTGAATGCATCCCTGCCTAAAGCTCAAACATTTCAATGTGCTTCTCTTTGGAGAGTCTCAAGGATCGTTGGCACTGGAGTGATAAATCTCATCCTAAACCTGAAAAAAATACTTACAGGATAGTCTGCATTGTGCTTTTATTTATTTGCCTTTAGGGCATTTTAAAGCAAATTTAAACCACACACTAAAACACATCAGTTCCCTTATCTCCATGTTTTAGTTTTAACAGACTTAACAATTTGAACAGCTTTAAAAAAAAGTCTTTTGAACGACTAAGATATTTTTTGACGAACTGTCCCAATTTTGTTACATTTAAATTACCCCAAATATATTAGATGGTCTCACTTCTAATGACAGTTAGGATCAGTTTGTTTATACATACATTTCATTGAGGACAGCCAGATATAACCAAAAATGAAATACGACTGCTAACATGTAGAAGATACTGACCATTTAATTGTATGGTTGTGCAAATACATGGGAGAACATTGTATGTGGTAGATCTGTCAGCTCATTAAGTTTTACTGTTAAATAATAAAGAGAAGCTACTGACCTCAAGGTATACAAACTTGTTTTATGAAGCCAACGTGTATCAGGGATAAGCGTCACGTTTGTTTACTAACAAAAAAGTTAATTAAAAAAAAGATTACCAAAACTAGCCCTGTTTTCAGGTTACACTAATTCACAGTGGTGCATCACAATACTAGATCGACTTTGATGTGTATAATATAGCTTGTTGGTTTTGATGCATTCATACAGATAACATTTGCCTAGTCAAAACTGCCCATAAAGTATTGTTGATGTGGGGGAAGTTCTTCTCCAAACTTGTACTGACATGTCATGAACTTGGGGTTCAAAGAGAAGGCATTTCTCATTTACCAACCTAACTAGTACCTACTGTACTTCTGGCATATTGATGTGTGTACTAGTTACAATTAATAAAACTGATAATATTATGTTTGCTTCCACCCATTTTAGATCCAAATAACTTAACCACGTAACTGCTCTGAGACTTATATTCAGCTCAGTTGGTCACGTGACACACCGCATGGTTTAATTGAAAAGATAGAAAAGGCTGATAAAGAGAATTAGATTAAGTGTCTGATTGTGATGTCACAGTTACAAACTGCTTTTACACTTAAGGGAATTCTATGCGGTGCTTCAGGTATTTTTTTTTTTAAGCAGGTGATGTCAACTGTACCTTGGAGACTTAGTACTTTTTCTGATAGGAGAATCTACCCACTAATCAAATGCATAGTTATTAATCCTGATATATACCCCCTTCTTTTCTATGTCCCTTGTTGTGTTTTCATTTGGTTTCCCTCCTCCCCTGCCTCCACCTTGCAGCATGCCTTGTCTAGGGGGAAAGTGGCCTCAAGTGCCACTTGTCCTGCCCGCTGGCATTAGTTTTAATTTAATTAATTTACTTTATTCGTCATAGTTTTGCTAGCATAGGGGCAGCTAACATGTTCCAATAGACAAGGCCGTGTGCCAAATTCAAATACTATGTAATCGTTCGGAGATGTGATCTGCCAATATGTAAAACATTAATTTTCATTCTAAAGGTGGATGTGTCCTTTCTGAATATAATGAGAATACAGCACAAAATAAACTCAATATGGTGTCATGTACTGTTGATGTCATGTCTTTGCCATGTGTCATGGCATACAACAGGCAAAACTGGTGCTCTGATTGGCTGAAGTATCCTCAGCTGAGTATTCGGTTACAAGGAGGTCTTATGCTGCATATAATTCTAACAGTTGTGCCGTGAGTCAGACTGTTGACAAAAGCTACCATTTGTCACTGCTTTAAACTAAACGGCACTTGGCACACTACAGAAATGATCTATTACTGTCTGTTGGCGTGAGGTTTCAGTGTCTTTGCATTGCTGTTAGATTTACCCATCATTTTTAATTATCCTTTTTTTGTTGCTGTTGTTGTGTAGTATGCAATCTTGAGTCCCCTAAGGCTAATATTAGCTAGATATTTGACTGTCAATGGGACACACTTAACAAGCTGAAAACGCTAATCTTTGCCTTCGGACAAACTAATGTGTCACATGGATTACAGAGCATCATATCTTGGTGTAGCAAAAATAATCCAGCTGCATGCTTAATTTACCAGATGTGTGTTTTCAGGAGGCATTTAAACTGAGAAAATTAGATTAAAAAAATATCAACTGGTGGCATTATGTTTTTAAATTCAAGGGGAATTTTCATTTCCATTACATTCAAGGTTTAGAATGCATAGCTAAAAGTGAGTAATAACCTGTGTCGGTCTGTAGGTAAGTGTTTTGCATTAATTCAGTACTCCGTAATCACTTCTCTACTCTTAAGAGGCCTTTAGGCTGTAAGGCTAATTAATGCATTATAATATGAAAACAGACCTCTTGAGTGGAATGCTATGGTTTAAAGTCTGAGTTTTGATCTCCTGAGTGTGTGTGTCTGTCGTCAAGCATAAGTTAAGAGTTTAGTTGCCTCAGCTCAACACTACAATAACGTGACTGAGTAGTTTTAAATTGAGTGTGCATTTCATTGCAGTATGTCTTGTTCTCCAACCCTCCAACCCTCTGTATTATCATGTCTAGTATATTCTGTACAAAACACATACGACATGCAGAGTTTTTACTATGATTAACATAGTAGCACCCTGTTATTCCCCATAATACTTTCAGATTTGTGGGGACGTTTTCATTGGATATATGAGATCCTCATCCATTCAAATACAATAAGAACAAGGCAGTTTAATTTATTTTATTGAAACTGTTGACATTCTTAGCAGACACCCAGGATCACATTGATTTGTCTTGAGTCATTCCTTCAAATGTAAGATACCTTCGAATTTAAGACGCAGACCAAATTCCCCACCCTCAATTTGAGATAAAAATTAAACATCAAATAAATATGCATTTACAAAGACTCAACCTCAATTACGCATATGGAGACAGTTTGCATCCGTCTGCTATCACACAGAGCATTACAGTTATGTGCTGCTTCTCATTTCCAGTCGTGATTACTCGCACCTGTTTTTCTCCCAATTTGTGAACCATGGTATTGCTTGGCATGTTGGAAAATACAAGGGTCTGATCAGCATTTCCAATTGGTCCAAGCTGGTGGTGTTTGTTAGAAACGCTGACATTGTAAAAACTTCTCTTCAAAGTATGAAATACAAATAATTCTGAAATGATTTTTATTTCTTAATAATATTGTACAAATCACAGTATTGGGCTAATTTCACTATTTCCGTTCAGCCAGTGAAATCAGGATTTTCACAGGGCCCTATGTAAGATGTACTGCTTGGAACCTTTTGTCTAATCAAAATCACCACAATGCAAAGTAACAGCATCCCCCAATCTCTGTGCTAAAATCTGTTCATGTTCCACATCGATCATGCTGAACATGTCGGAGTCTGTATGCCTCAAAAAATTATGCCTTAACTAACGGGTGGTCAAAATTCAGTATTTATTTTAAAAAATACATGCTTTTGGGATATTAATTTTGTTTGTTCATAGAATGATGTTTTCGCTTGGGCTGGGTTTTGACATGCACATATGTTTTTTTTTTTTATAGCAAGGTTTTCATACTAACTTCTGTACTTGATAACATTAATTTAAAAATCCAATTGATGCCTGTGATTAACATGGTTTTGTGACTAATTTGAAGCTATTAATATGTTTCAATACTAATTAAATCGAGTTATTCATCAGATTGATGAATAACTTGATTCATCTTATTACACAATTGATTTTGTAAAATGTTTGGCTATACTGTTACTTGATTGATTACTATCTTGCTTACAGTCATCTTAAAATAATGGTAGAATGTCTTTTCTTGATTTAGATTT
Organism: Polyodon spathula; assembly: GCF_017654505.1. Classification (NCBI taxonomy): domain Eukaryota; kingdom Metazoa; phylum Chordata; class Actinopteri; order Acipenseriformes; family Polyodontidae; genus Polyodon; species Polyodon spathula. The sequence continues at coordinate 27,866,769 of NC_054536.1, forward strand.
TGCTGCTGATGTATTTATTTTCAAAAGGTTTTCTTTAGGTTGTGCTGTGCTTGTTTTTTTTTTGGCTGGGGCCCATTAAATTGTAGCGCCAGCACCTGGTGAGGGCGGGGGCTAAGATCTCTAAACACTTTGCATTGATTGCACCTGATTCATTATAAAAGTCGTCATCGCTGCCCAACAATTTCCACATATCCTCTTTTAAAAGCCCTTTCAACACCAAACCCTGGTCTACCAAAAACACTGCACTGGTTTGTAGTACCGGTGAATTTGTTGCCCAGTTTGTCAACTTAAACCACTTATTTACTAAATATCTTGGTATCCCTGAATAGATAATCACCTGCTAAATGTGTGCAACTATTTTAAGTGAACAAGCCTCAAAAAGGCACTGTTACCCCAAACTGTGGGTCTATTGTTTTCTAGGAATGACTAGGGGAGTTGCTTATTCAATACAAGTCACTATTTTGATATCCCTAAATTGATAACCACCCCCTTTTCAAAAATGGGCATACACCGATTGTTACACATTCACTACCAATGGATATTTGTTTTTCTATTTACCCCAAGAAACTTTTTTTAAAGAGGGTATAAAGAGGCAATTGGCTTTGCCGTGAGTTCATAGGATGACCTGTTGTGTGAAGTTACAGTGGTGAGAGAACAGAATTTGGGAGAAAAACAGAGATTTAAATAATTGAACACTCTAAATTTAAAAAAAGGCTTTAATATATTGAATTGTTCATACATCTGATCCAGCAACAACATAATGAATCTTCTGCACAGTTTTTTTTAAATCTGAAAATAGACCTGCAAACCATCTGCAAACAATTCTGTAGAGCAAGCTAGGTAGGTCCTAGAGTCATATCTAAAAATGAAACACCAGTTTCTGTTTAGAACAAAAATAACAGAATGTAATTAACACCTCACCATACACGTTTTAAATCCTTACTTAATTTTTCCCCCACACAGTATGTGCGAAAATGTAATTAGCATATAAGGATATTTTCAAAGCAATTAGAACACTAAAACTGATTATGCAAACTGTGGTGTGCATCCTCTCCCTGATTTTCACTTAACAGGCTTTGTACAAAGTACTGATCAATGCGAGGCCCCTGCCCATCTCTTTCTCCCTTGATAATTCTTCAGACTCCTGACCATTGTCACCTTGGTCCAGCCACAGGTACAAACCTGGAGTGCCACATCTTTTCCCAGAGCTCTCACTGCAGATTTTGAGCTGCACAGTTGGGGTTGTCCATTGTGCAAATTGCAGCATTACAAGAGTCAATGAAATCATGTGAAAGTCACCATAAGGGTTCTACATTCACCTGTTTTTTTAAAAGTCAGAGTACAGCAACTTTCATGCTATTTGATTGGTTATTGTAATGCTGTAATTTGCACATCCCAATTACCTATATATAGTGAAGATTTTTGTACATAAAGGTCGTCATGCTTTCATATATTTTTACTTTCAAATTAAAAATATATATTGTAGCGACCTGGACAATTTCTTTGTTGCAGGACTTGTAGTCTGTTCAGTTTGTCTTGTCTGTCTTTTATGTTACATGTATTGTAAGGGGAATGGGTCACGCCTTTACTTAGCATGGGAAGGGGCAGTGAGTGAATGAGTGGGGAGAATGTGTGTTGTTGTTTTCAGGGGTTGCAGAGCATGGATGGGTCTGGTTGATGAGCCGGACAGAACTTGAATGAAAAACTGTGGGTGCGACTGAGTGAACGTGTGAGCTGTGACTGGAGAGAATATGCAGTGAAAGTGCCAAGACTAAAACGTTATTATTTTGGTGCAAGGAATTCCGGCCCCTTACAGGAATTCTCTGTATTTTTTCTAATAAAACTAACATTTTGAGAATTCAGCACCATCTTCCAGAGTACAACTTTCTAAACATGAAAACGTTACAATATGCTAAATGAACGGATCAAGCTTATTTTGATAGTTTGATAAATCAGACGAAAGATTTCAAGTTAGAAGAAACAACAGGGGTAACCTTGGCCCCCATCGGTTTTACAGTTGTGCCTATTTGCTTTGTGCTGGACAAGTTTGCACCAATGGTTTCTTGAAACTTGGCTTGTGTTTTTGATATCTCCACTTTAAATGGCTGGACACTTTTGATAACTTGACATTTTTTCACATTTCCAATGTGTTTTTGTTTCAGATATATAATAATAATAATAATAATAATAATAATAATAATAATAATATTATTTTTATAAAACGCCTTTCATAGTGGACCACCATCGCAAAGCACTTTACAGAGGAAGTTTGTGAACTGTGCATTATATGTAGAGTCACTTACAATAGGACAGTGATTTAACATCTCATCCGCAGGATGGAGCACATGGAGGTTAAGTGAGGAGGTTAAGGGTCACACAGTGAGTCAGTCAGTGGCAGAGGTGGGATTGAACCTTACTTTGAAGCCCTGGACTTTAACCACTGGACCACACTGCCTCCTAATTTAATACATTAGAAAAATTTGCATTGTAATATAATTGTGCTTACTTATAAATCTTATAAGTAATGTAAAATGTATATACTATATATCCACTACACAATTTGGTATTAGACAGAACTGTCCTTTTCTGCTTGATTGTGGTTCAAGGCTGAATAATCTTGTAGCTTTGTGGGAACTGTTGCTTAGCAACCATCCACACTGTCTCTGAGTATAGCCAGAACTATTTGTCCACAAACTTCCATAAGAAAAAATGTTGCAAAAAATAATATAAAAATAAATAAATGCCGCAATGCAGTGAGAGAAATCAAATGATAATAAGACAAAGAAAACATTCAGATCAAAATGCAGTCCATGTCAGTGTTATTTTAATGGCACATATAAGTGTGAGGGTGTAATGAATTGGTATCTTAGCCCATTGAATTGAATGGGCTAAGGGCAAGGGCAAGGGCTGGACATGAACCTCAAACTATATAAGAACATAAGAACATAAGAAAGTTTACAAACGAGAGGAGGCCATTCGACCCATCTTGCTCGTTTGGTTGTTAGTAGCTTATTGATCCCAAAATCTCATCAAGCAGCTTCTTGAAGGATCCCAGGGTGTCAGCTTCAACAACATTACTGGGGAGTTGATTCCAGACACTCACAATTCTCTGTGTAAAAAAGTGCCTCCTATTTTCTGTTCTGAATGCCCCTTTGTCTAATCTCCATTTGTGACCCCTGGTCCTTGTTTCTTTTTTCAGGCTGAAAAAGTCCCTTGGGTCGACACTGTCAATACCTTTTAGAATTTTGAATGCTTGAATTAGGTCGCCACATAGTCTTCTTTGTTCAAGATTCAGAACAGATTCAATTCTTTTAGCCTGTCTGCATATGACATGCCTTTTAAGCCTGGAATAATTCTGGTAGCTCTTCTTTGCACTCTTTCTAGAGCAGCAATATCTTTTTTATAGCGAGGTGACCAGAACTGCACACAGTATTCAAGATGAGGTCTTACTAGTGCATTGTACAGTTTTAACATTACTTCCCTTGATTTAAATTCAACTCTTTTCACAATGTATCCGAGCATCTTGTTAGCCTTTTTTATAGCTTCCCCACATTGTCTAGAGTCAACAAAAACTCCTAGGTCTTTTTCATAGATTCTTTCTCCAATTTCAGTATCTCCCATATGATATTTATAATGTACATTTTTATTTCCTGCGTGCAGTACCTTACACTTTTCTCTATTAAATGTCATTTGCCATGTGTCTGCCCAGTTCTGAATCTTGTCTAGATCATTTTGAATGACCTTTGCTGCTGCAACAGTGTTTGCCACTCCTCCTACTTTTGTGTCGTCTGCAAATTTAACAAGTTTGCTTACTATACCAGAATCTAAATCATTAATGTAGATTAGGAATAGCAGAGGACCTAATACTGATCCCTGTGGTACACCACTGGTTACCACACTCCATTCTGAGGTTTTTCCTCTAATCAGTACTTTCTGTTTTCTACATGTTAACCACTCCCTAATCCATGTACATGTTTCCTTGAATCCCAACTGCGTTCAGTTTGAGAATTAATCTTTTGTGCGGGACTTTGTCAAAAGCTTTCTGGAAATCTAAATAAACCATGTCATATGCTTTGCAATTATCCATTATCGATGTTGCATCCTCAAATAAATCAAGCAAGTTAGTTAGACAAGATCTCCCTTTCCTAAAACCATGTTGACTGTCTCCCAGGACCCTGTTACCATATAGGTAATTTTCCATTTTGGATCTTATTATAGTTTCCATAAGTTTGCATATAATAGAAGTCAGGCTTACTGGTCTGTAGTTACCTGGTTCAGTTTTGTTTCCTTTTTTGTGGATCGGTATTACGTTTGCAATTTTCCAGTCTGTCGGTACCACCCCTGTGTCAAAAGACTGCTGCGTGATCTTGGTTAGCAGTTTGTAAATTACTTCTTTCATTTCTTTGAGTACTACTGGGAGGATCTCATCCGGCCCAGGGGATTTGTTTATTTTAAGAGCTCCTAGTCCCTTTAACACTTCTGCCTCAGTTATGCTAAAGTTATTTAAAACTGGATAGGAACTGGATGACATGTGGGGCATGTTGTCCGTATCTTCCTTTGTAAAAACTTGTGAAAAGTAATCATTTAATATATTTGCTATTTTTTTAAATGGTTACTTTTCACAAGTTTTTACAAGGGAAGATACTGACAACATGCCCCACATGTCATCCAGTTCCTGTCCAGTTTTAAATAACTTTAGTATAACTGAGGCAGAAGTGTTAAAGGGACTAGGAGCTCTGTCATGTAGAAGAAATGTATTGGTGTAATGCCATCCATAATAAATTAGCTTCATACTGAAAGAAATAAGCTTTACGTACTATTTTCTTTTTAAAAACAACAATAAGTATAGCTCCGCACTAAGACAAAGGTGTTTTTTTTTTTTTTTTTTTTTTGTAGTGTTTCAATGTATATAATTAGAAGCTAGTTATTTTTCATGAGAGAATTGTAAAGCTTCCATAATTTTACTGGTAATTACCCTGAGACAGTTATTGATAATTAGGGTTCATATTCTTCATTGTGAGCTCATTTTCTTTCTCCGTTTCAACATGTCTAGCTGCAATTAAACATGACAGGAAAAAAAAATTAGGTACTGCTTGTTCAATGCAGAATAGTATATATGTCAAATTTGAATTTGAATAGGAATCTTTTCAAAACCCTTTGAATTGTATGTCACTTCATAGAACTGAGTAGATACCTTCCAGGTCTTTACGAAGTTTTTTTTTTTTTTTTTTTAAATCCTGCAAAATTCAGTTCAAAACTCAGAATTTTAATGACCAGAAAAACAGAATTTTTGGAAACTAAGTAGGCATAAAAAGGTGAATCAACAGTGGTATTCTGAATGACTATTGTTCTTCAAAGTAAACTGCAAACAAAGAATAATTAAAAATATGTTTGTGTTGTTTTTGAAAAAAAGGAAACAACAAAGTTTTAATACAGTCCACAATGACCTTGTTTTTCTCTTGATGGTTTCTACAGTGTATCTTTTATGTGCAGCACAGTCACTACCGCTTAGAACAGACACGTTTGTGTTAAAATGATTCACCTGCAGTAAGCGATGGATGGTATACTTCAACACAATAACCTGACATTCAAACTGTCCCCCAATCACCAGTACAGTAATCAAGACAAACAAGGGTGCATGCTGTTAAATATTAAGACCCTCATTACACTAATAAAAAAAGATGTATTAAACCTATGAATGTAATAAAAAGTAAGTGCAAAAAATTAATGCAAGTGCAGAAATGTACAGAGCAGGCAGGCTGCATTACTGAAAACTGGATGATCATTTTTTGCAAGTATGGATGGCAAACTTTCAGCGTTTTCGAAAAAATCCTAATTCGTCCATAGCACGCCACAGTGTTTCAGGCAGAGTGTCCTGGTAGCTAAGGTGACACAGCTCAGAATTCTTCCTCTGACATCCCCGCTGGTGTTGTCAGAGTTTCAGTTTAGGTTGTATTTTCATCAGCACTCTCCTCCTCAACTAAGTAAACCCCAGCTTTTTGAAGCAATGTTGCATTGTTTGCTGACTGGCAGTTCCAATGATGCTTTAGCGAGCGCACAGTATCTACCAGAGATGTTTTATTTACACACTGAATTTTTGTGCTGATGCTTGTCGCGTTTCACTTTCCAGCCATGCTTGCTGTTGCTGTCGGTGCTGGTTTTTTTTTTCAAACTGTAAACCCGACACTGTGTACAGGGATTAAAATAACCAAGGTACAGTACAGGGGTAATCGCTCAGTAACGAGGTGCAAACAGCTTATTGATTGATCGATCTGTCAAGCTTTTACTATGTGAATGGCAAGATAACACAGTGAAAACAGCTGATTGGTGGATTAGTATGAGCGATTACTACAGTATAAGCAGTGCATAAGCAGTGCATTTGTTATTTAAATATAAATTAAATTTAAATATTAAATATATATAATTTAAATATAAGCAGTGCATTTGTTATTTAAATATATGTGAATGGCACATAACGAGATCCAATCTGCCGAGTGCCCAAAATATACGTTGTGCTTAACATGGTATAACGATGCCTTTGTTATTGAAATCAATGGGAATGACAAACGCTAGTTGTCCAATATAAATGACTGCCAGCAATAATCCTGAATGATGTAAGTGGTGGTTACTGTCCCAACATCTTCAACAACAAGAGTGACTTTGTTTTCTGATATATTTTTTCTTACAGTATTTACTTTTGTATACGTCAATTTACTTTGAATTAAATAATCTTGGAATCAATTTTGATAGCAATAATTTAGTGATTAACTAATCAATGAAACTGGCTGAAAAGTATTTGCATTTTACGTTGTATATGTCAGAAGTCAACGCTGGAGATAAGAACATTTCAGTCATACATTATTACAGTAGTTGCTGTGTCCTTCACAGTGTGCAGTGATTTGGGAAGACAAATGGCTAGTGTGGTGAATGGCTCCATCCAAACTCTGTTTGCTTTCAGAGTTCATAAGCTTCACTTTTTCAACAGCTCATATTTAATGGTATCCTTTTGTTTGACCTGTTACAGATGCCATATTGCAGTCACGTGACTTTTTGCCTTCCAGATCATAAAGACAAAAATAAAAGAAACACTTTAAACTAGTCTTCATATTCTATATTCTTCAATTTAATGTGGGCTTCTTATCTCAGTCAGGTTCTGTTTTACTTCCACATTTATTTAACCTCTGTCCATATCATTGAAATGTCCAAATGAGATAATGGAGCCTGCTTTAATTAACTATTGCAGCCATGGGCTCTACCTGTTAATAAATATCTGAAGCATATTCCAGATATACACCAACCTTTTTAGAGGTGTGTCAATTGAGAAAGTACAGTGGAAGCCCAGAGTTACGAACTCCAAACATATGACTGACCAGACTACTGAACCCCCACTTTCAACCAGAAGTATGCAATCACTCAACCATGCGTGCAATGCAACCAGGTAGGCGCTCCTACAGAGAAGTGGCATGCTGATAGAGGAAAAGGCAAAATTATTATATCAACAAAAGTATCCTGAAAGGTGAGGCAGATTTCAAAGCAAGTATGGGCAATTTGACTAGGAACATTTTAGTATTAAACAAAGCACAGGTTTTTTTTTCAAGCCAAAGGAGGCTGAATGACGACTGAGCAAGCTGCAGGAATGCAATTGGTTTAAAACAAGCACAACATTAACCAGGTCTTCTTGGGTGTTTAAATCTGTGTTTTTGCTACAGTTAGATTTCAGTGGTAACTTCAACTTAGCCTTTTTCCATTTGTAGTATCGCTTTAAAGACCTTAAAGCCATAACAATACAAGTATTGCATTACATACTGTGTCCTGGTATTATTCTTCAGATTGGGGGCATAGATAGCAGGTGACCACATTTATTACAACCATTTAAAATACATTTTCAGAGTTACGGGCATTTCAGACTAATGAACAACCTTGGTTGTGCTGTACTGTGTTGGGTGAGAGACAGATTTATTTTAAATAAATGTTTAGTTGGTGGGAGTTTATAGCTCTGAAGTACATCATGCATAGAAGTTTACGGTACAGGTGGCAGATTAATTTCTTTGATTAAGACCAAGCAGCACTCAGTCAAAATAAACAGAGAATGTGCATGGGTGCTGAAAACTCAAATGAAAACCAAGCACTCCATGTTTACATCACCATACAGGAATAGGTGTTTTGAAATAGTTCCTTATTTGAATTCCATAGTGCCTGAATAAACATTTGATCTAATTCCTTAAATAACGCAGTTTACATAAAAGTCTTTTGCAGTTTAAAATGACATTTATCCTTTTTCACAGACTGGTCCTGTGATAGGATTATAAACTACCAAAACCTACAAAACTTTTACATTTTCAAGTGGAAATAGGTGTGTCTAGTTCAGTGTTGAAGGTTTCTGTGAACCGGCCCACTGTGGCTCTCCTGTCCTGGCCCACTGTGGCTCTCCTCTTCAGATTTTGTCTACTTCCTGAGTTGTACTTTCTGGTGGTGGCTTTCTGCAAAGTTATCATTCCGAGAATAGACAGCAGAAACATTGGTCAATGCAGCCACTGTGTTGAGGTTACACCCACTATCATGCCTCTTGCTTCCCATGATTGAAGCTGAATAGTTGTGGGTGAATTTGGGAAAGGACTACTATAACAATGCGGTTCTGGTAATTAAAATTCAGTTTTAAATCGGTTCACATTTAGGGTCCTCAGTGTGTATAGCTCTAAAACCTTCTCTTTAGTTTTTACGCTGGTAAATATAACGTCTTCTTGTGCTCTTTCCCATGCTGTGAATTAGTTGCCTGTGTTAGATTCTGTTTGGGGCTGAAAATAGAATGTTTGTAAAACATCGTAAAAAGGTAAGAGAATAGTAATACAAATAAGAAGATGTCATTTGAAACCGCTTATTGTGACATTTTTTAACAGATCAAAAGGTAAAAATCAAGCCCCTCCCTTTTAATTTCCATTGGTTGGGTTGATTTCTATATATAATACTATTATATAAAAAAGCAGTTTCTTTTTCCTTTTTAAAGGGTTCCATTTTGCCTATTCAAACAGCTAGCTTCTAAAACTAAAGAAAGCAGTGTAATTCCAGTCAGGTGTTGAATTTATAATGAGAATACCACTTTTGAGAAAGCTCTTTGAAAAATAACTTTGATGCATGAAGAGCATTGTTCTGGTAGTTGTGAATCGCAAGGATTCAAGCTGAACCTATGAATAGCAAGTTTGGAAGCAGTGTTAATTATCTTCCTTCACACTCAAACACCTTTCTTCATTTTGTTTCTGTCTTGTTAATGTCAAATGCACATTTACATCCCCAGTATATATATATATATATATATATATATATAATATATATATATATATAATATATATATATATATATATATATATATATATTTTGATATTTTTAGATAGTAATTGCTGCTTGAATAAATTACCGGTACTTGGCTTTCCCAAGAAATGAAAGGGTAAATAGCTTTGAAGTACATTTATCACAGTTCCCTTATATTTGTTATGATGGTTTCAATGAGTGGTTCTTATTGCTGTTAACCAAATACAGTTTTTTTGTTTGATGTTTTGATATAAACTTTGTTAAGGCTCTGTTCTTCAATTCTGGTTGTAGCCATATTCTATGTAGGCTTGATGATCCAAAGTTTCTATACAGTATAGTGATAAGCACCACCACCAAGACCAGTTGTGTGTTGCCAGCAAAACAATAGGATTCAAAACAGCAGATCACAAGATGGCTTTTATTCCATAAAATCATCGATCTATCCTGTGTTACAGATGTCTATGGCAGACAACCAGAACTGAAGAGAAGCTCCAGAATGTGTTTCTTTCTGGATATTCAACAGTTAAAAAAAAAAACTTGGCTGTGCAAGTTTCCTTGTCTTTTCTTGCAGTCCTAGCTAATTACTTTCTAATTTTGTCAAACTACCCAGCCAAGGCTATAATGGAGAATGCCAACATTGCCCAGCATCTGAGGTGTAATAAATTACAAGTGTTACCCTCAAACACATAGGCAAACATACAGATGTATTCCCTCCAGTACCAGTACTCTGTTCTTTTCTGCTTAAATCCCCTGATGTCACTTGGCATATAGCAACAATGTTATTATGACAGTTATATAAGCACAAAAAACAATAAGGATTGGGCCTGAGAGCTGCACTATTTACATAAAACTGATGTTTTGAGAATTAAAATGCTGCCAGGCAGCATCTTTACAAACTGCATCTCTTTCATCATATTTTCAGCTTTGGATTGTACCTTCACATAAGAGAGATGTTTCCTTGCTGTTTTTTTTTTCTCCTCTACAAATAAGATCTACTGTAGATAGAACACTTTGTTCATAACACTTGGGAACACAGTAGGTGGTTTGATGCATTGACAAGTTGTGGTCAGCCTTAGATAACTTCTCCAGAATAATCATTGGACTCACATGGAAAATAGCAGCTTTGTGGCATTAATGTTGTGCATCAACCACAGTAATCACAGTCAGTTTAATGCTGGATTCTGCAGTAAATGTTAGAAACAGGAGAAAGCCTCAATTCTATAAAGATGGTGGTGGTCCATTATTCTTAAAGGAAACCCTTGGATTCGGTAGGATTGGGGATTGAGGTTCCGGGTTTGTGCTCATGCCTGATTTCCTTATAATGTTTTAAACCGCATGATGCCATAAGTATGGCAGGTTAGAAAATATATTCATTTGGTATGTTTAGCTATTTTTGGAACGGTTTCACTAACTATACAATAGAACCTGTCAGATATGATACCCATTATTAAGCGATGGACCTCTGTGTCATTTACACATGCTGTTACCAACTGAATGGTACACATGCAAACTGATCAATGCACATTTTGTTATGGGTCTAAAACAGTAAATTCAGCTCAGAATGGATTTAGAAGCAGAGAAAAGACAAGTTTCACTTTTTACATGCTGTCATTTTATGTAAAACAAACTGTCCAGTTTAACCATGTTCAATAAAAGAACAGAAGAAAGCAAGGCATTATTTTAATTACTGTACCTTTAAAAGCTGAAACAAGATTTTTGTTGTTGTTGTTGTTTTAAAATGCCATTTCTGTCTTGGGTTAACACACATGACAAAAAAAAACTCTGACATGGACTAAGAAAGCACAGCAAGTGTATTTGGAATCCTCTTTGGTAAATTCGTAAAATATTGTATTACAGTGCTTTGTTTTGCAATATGTCGCAGATTTTCTTTGTACAGTATACTTGGAGTACTGTACTTTGGTGTTTTAGACACACTAATGTTCCTGACATCCTTAATTTATGATGCCCCGACATTAATAAAGCAACTATAATGTAGTATGACAACTCCCTCTGATTAAATCGGATATGACAGCTTCTACTGTACTAACTTGGTGTACTCAAGTAGAACAATTACATTAAAATACTGTATGAATTGAAATCTACTATTGTTCCATTCGCTGCCAAACAACTATTACATATGGTCGTTGTCTTAGACTATCATATAATAGACCAAGTTCAGAAAATACTGTAATATTGCTCACTGTAAAGTTAATTAAATACATATATATATAGATAATAAAATATATATTATATATATATATATATATATATATATATATATCTATATATAGATATAGATATATATAGTCACACAACACACGACAGGGAGATTCGAAAAATCTATCACTCTTCGAACAGCAAAACTGACTCTTTCCCATTTAAAGTACCTCTTTGGAAGCCGGTGCGTAATTGGGAAAATTATTTTACAATGTTTTTGTAATTATGTTACAATTTGTCAAAGGTTGTTCCATAGGAGTATCTTAAAATGTTAAAAATTTATAATTTGTTTAAAAACACTGTAAAAGACTAAAAACTTCTGCCTCTGATTTTGAATCCTACTCTGATCCTATGCAGCCCTGTCGGTTGTTATCACAGATATAGCCTGCATGCTTAACTGGTGGCCTCCATAAAATTAGCTTTATACTACTGCTAAAACACTGGCGTCTGCACTGCCTTCAATTGTGACCATCTTTAGGGCTACTAATTGTTCCATTCATGGGAATACCAAATTCTGTTTTTCAAAAATGTCCAATTCCATTTGTTCCCACTTTTTATCAATGTATTAACAATTAAATATGGCATTAGAACATAAATATAATGTTGGTAGTTACATTACCACAATTAATGCTTGTTTCTGTAGTAAAGCACCTGAAGTCAAACCTGTCATATTGTTTATAGACATCACTTGGCTCATTGCTGGCATTAAAATAAGCAGGAAAACCTACGAATTATATTACAACAGTTCAGAAAACCAAATGTCCAGCACAGTTGTGAGAATCATATTTACAGTCTTCCACTAACACAGTAGTTCAGTCTACAAATAATTTGAAAATACCTGTTTAGCTTATTGCTTTCATTTACAATAACAATAAAACATATGAAACAGTTTAGTAACTGCCTAGCAATGTCATGTGAGAGTAATCGTATACTGTACTCCACTCATTAAGTTTAGTGTTTTACTGGCATTATAATAATAACCAGAATAAAATATGAAACCCTGATAAAGGTGTGTTGACTGACTCTTTGCTATAAAACAGGTTCACTGCTATGTATTACCAGATTGTGACGTGCATTTTTACAGAGGGAAATCAGAGAATCAGACAGACACAAATGTGCTTATGTTAATGGTTTGTAAGAATGGTCTCAAAATAATAGGTTTACCACAAGAGGCTGGAGTCTCGATTGAGATATTTCTGATAATAACTTGCGAAAGTTAGTAAACTGAGTGCAAAGGTTGTTGCCAGTGAAAAAGCACACATTTTAGCCTTGAGGGAATGCTGTGTGTGTGTGTGTGTGTGTGTGTGTGTATGTGTGTGTGTGTGTGTGTATATATATATATATATATATATATATATATATATATATATATATATATATATATATATATATATATATACAATATAACATACTATTGTGTACATTTTTTTGTTGTAACTTTCTTCAATTGGTTTGAATTGTTGCACTTCGTTTGTCTTATTTGACCACATCAGACAGGAACCCCCATACACAGAAATATTTCCCCATTATATATTTCACCATGTTGAGAACACTGATAATTTGTTAGAAGCAGATACCTGCATTCCTGCCCATGTCTTGAAAATCCAGTCCTAGTCATTATCTCTTAGAGAGATGATAATTCAAAGCACCTCTCGCTGACAAGTGTTACAGAGTTGGCATTTCCAGTGCTTTTCAAGTGCTTGGCAAAGTTCATGCACCCCTAAAGTATCATCCTATTATATGGGTAGGAAATTAAGGTCATCTGTAAAAGATGCTTATGAGAAAATGTGAAATGTTGTTTTAGCCCAAGGGCTGTGTGGGTAGCTACAATAAAATGAACTAAGACAGTGGCCTAATCGGATCGCTGCGCTTGTGTATTGAGTACCGGGATCAGGAAGGCAAAAAATAAAGAAAAACAAAGAGTACAGTACTGTGTTTCCAGGCAGGCTCTACTCTTTGGTCTATCATGGGACTGGAAGAGATGTTTTTGTTTTAAAAAAATATATTATAAAAAATAACCCTCTATAACGTCTTGCAATAAGCTGGAGGTATTGTTTTTAAAGGTTTATGACTCTTTAAAAGTAGAATGTGTTTTTAGCTATTCTGATCCTGTGAGATTGGTCTTCATATAGTAACCAGTATTAAAGCCCTCTAGCCTATTACCAATAAATGGATACACTTCCAAACATTATCTACACTGTTTCTATGCTGTTGTTTTATACAGGCATTTCGCACAAAACTGACTGGAGTCAAAATAAACAATTTTCAGTAATACAACATAAACTGCAAACATAATTCTAATGGAGAAAAATAAACTCAAAGACGTTCTTTCATTATTTTTGCTTAAAAGTAAAAATATACACTTACTGAACTGTTTGCAGTATATTAATTTCAGTTTTACCCAACAGCTTTAATTACAAAATAGTATAAAAAAATTGTATTCAAATGTTTAATACCTGCAGCACATTATCACACAATAGCCTACTGTAATATTCTGTTGTAATAATTTGAAAACAGTTTTATGAAATCATTTTAATGGAGACATACCTGAAGCATTGTTTACATTGTGCAGCCAGAACATGGTGAATCAAAAAGTTCCCCATAAAGGACCAGGGCTCCTCAATTTGTTTTAAAATACCTACAAAACACTTCACATTTAAGGCCCTATGAAATCTGTTTTATTATTTTTAATTTTCATATTTATTTATTTTTTCCTAATTTTAGGATTTTTCGGTTTTAAAACTCTGTAAGTTGTTTGTTAGTTCTTTTTTTTTTTATAATCACAAGTGTTTGATACATTGACAGCAATGATGAAGCTAGAAATGCATGAAAAAATATAACTTTCTAAATGGTTTTAATCAGAGTGCCTTCAGAAAAAAAAAGGATGCAAAGTGGCACTATGTAATATAAACAAATTAGGAACATTGTAAATGTTTTAAAAAAATCAAAATGTAGGCTTTTTTAGTTTTTCTTTTCAACGCAAGCTGAACTATAACATTTAAAAATATATTGAATGTTTTCAGTAATAATTAAAGACAAACAATGAAAAAAAAATTCTAATTTAATAAAAAGGCACTTAGTAATATCTCCCTGAGAACTTTGGAGAAAAAATGCAGCAACTAGACACTACATTCTGCAGTTCTCAGAATAATTTATAGATAAGAGCAGTGCTTAATTTGTGCCGGGTCTTGCTGGGACACAACCCCGGAACCTCTGGGCGTACAGTCATGGTGTCGGTACACCTTTCTTTTAAATTCTCAACACAGATGCACTAAGTCTGCAAGTTCTTCAGTGTGCGCTAAAGAGAGACAGAGTTCCTTGGTTTGATTATGAGTAAGAGACAACAAAATATGAAAGCTGAACATTAATTTTGACAAAGAAGAACGACAACTTTTTAATGAAAAAAAAATTATTATAGCCTACTTTTAATAGTAACATTAGCCTGCTATATTATATAATAACGATATGGTTCTCTCTTGCCTTTTTCAATGAATATAACAGTATGTAACACAATTTTTGTTCCTGGGTAGTACGTGTTATTTCCTAATTGCTCATGCCTCAAAAGTATAGAAAATGGCTATTATTCCCCACAAACTTTGCTTTGGGACCAGGACAGTGATATTTCAAAATATCACTATTTCCAATGGGAAAACGGGCAATCTTTTCGTTCACATAAAGTCAGAAAAAAACAACATATGAATCCAAATTAACATGTATTTATACTAAAGTAATACAAAAATGACTACAAAAGATTTAGAAGTGAGTAGTTTTTCGAGATTTACGATTATACTGTATTTACTGTTACACGGTGTAATTGAATTAATAGAGACTAAAAACAGGCTAAGATAACAACTACCTAGCCAAAGTTTAATTCATTGTTTTTGTAATCTACCAGCAGCTTCTGTTGCATACACATCACTGATAATAGTGCAGACTGTGTTGGGGTGTGTATTTAAAAAAAATAAAATGTAATCAATGTCGTCCTTCTGGAGTCCTCTGAATGCCTTTTAATTTTTTAATTAAGTTTTTAAATAAGTTTGTTTTTTTAAACTATTTAAATAGAAAACCATAACAAGTCATGTATACAGGCTTTTAATTTTTTTAATTATTTGTCCTGCTGTTGCTTTTAATCAATTTCTCTGCACGTATTACTACTTTGTATATGATGTAGAATATGTGATTGTAAACAGCAAACACCAGTACGTACAATACTCTTTCAAATAAACGTGTTATGATTTTGAATATGCTCTTCTTAAAGTTGGTATTATTGTCATTGCTTATGCTCCAGCTCCTCTTTTTTTACTACAAATTAAGCACTGCCCAAGCGATAACAGTAGCTAGCAAGTGAAGTGGCTCGAGAGGCAGTGCTTTTTTCAGTTAAAATCACTGTCATGTATGGTGGCTGAGAGGTGCAAAAATGGGTTTTTCATGTGTTCCCATTACGTGTGTCTTGAAGCCTCTTGTCATACAAACACTGTGCTATTTCAATGAATATATACATATATATTTTGTTTGTTTAAACTGATTTTGTGGTAATGTCCTCAGGTGCCTAATTCAATTTTTTTCTCTGAATTTTTTTCTTGAAATTCACTGCACAGTCAACCCTATCTCTCTTGTATAACACTGTCTTTGTGGGAGAAAGAGAGCTGCAAATTGCCATATGAGCTATCACCCAAGATGCTAGCAAAAGACGATTAAAGAACACTGTTTATTACTCTAAATTTGCAGACAATATACCTTTGTTAAAACCATTAGACAGACTTATAGAGGTTCATTAAATGCATTTAGTTACACTGTAGTTAACATTTTCTGATGTTTACTATATACACATATAATGATTATGAAAACAGAACTTGATACATCAACAATGTGTATTTACCAGTTATTTTGCCAATATTAACCCTTAGTGGTCCATTTATTCAGCGCTTGTCAGGTGTGTCAGGTCCAAATTATTTTCACACAAGCTGTTATTTTTTTCAGAGTAAAACAGGTTTAAAAGGAACTGAATCCCAAAAGTACACTCAGTACTGCATCTCTAGCCTAGCCCCACCCCTTGCTCATTGTGTTTTTCACATACCTCTTTATAGACATGCATACTGATAAATCCTCTCCTGATCACTCGTTTTATCACCAAACTCCTCAATAATGCGATCCAAGTCATTATTTTATTACTATAACATCTCCAAAAGCTAATGTCTGTGATATTCTTTGACCGCTGGATGCAGAAGCAGCTATCTCCTTTGTTTATGTCCGTGTTATCTCTGTGGTGCATGGGGCTGTCAGATATAACCTTTTTTTCGGTTTCATTCGGCTCCTATCAGTCTCACTCGGTCATTGATATTTTTTCTCAGCTTTTTCGGGAGAAAAAACGACTAGAGACCTGTGCTTTATGTTTTTTGATGATGTTGGACAGGGTCCATCATCGGGCTGGAAAGGGAAAATTGTAATGTCGAACCTGGTCCGACATAAGCGCACAAAGGGTTGGGTCCGGACCTTATATTGCAAGAACCTCGTACTGCGGAGGTCGGCCCCATGGGCCCCCGGGACCCCATGAAAACATAGAAATCGTCTGACTCTACGGAGAATCCTTGGAGGCGTGACCTCGTGGACTGGGCCATGCCCTCAGAGGATGGAGAGGTTCATAACCTGGAAAGAAGGAAGGAGATTCCCTGTCTCCAGGAGCCACCCTCAAAGAGATGAGGCAAGTCCTCCAAGGCCAGGCACTGGGGTTTGCCCGCAGGGGTATCTTAAAGATAGAGTTTGTTAGTATTTGGCTTTAGTATTTTAAGAATTGTAGATGACCAGGGCTGGTACAGTGAGAGAGAAACAAGAGTCTCTAGGTGAGACAAGAAATAGTGCATGAGCTGTGAAAGAACAGTGGCCAGTGGTCCCCTCTGACTCGCTGCAGCAAGGACCCCCCCTTTATAGAAGGCATGAGTAGCTGCAGCTGACTTGGGGCTGGGTAAGTGAGACTCGGTATCCCCCCAAAAGGATGGACCACTGGCTACCCGCAAGAACCGCACCTATGAGGACAAACAAAAGACTGCATCCGAATGCGCAACAAAAAACAGAGAAGGACAAACAAGGACAAACAGAGATGGTTAGTAAGTTGGGCTATGCACGACCCTCCGCTCGCTGGAGAGGAAAAACCCCCTTTGTTAGGAGGAAATCTCCTGGAGAGAGGGGTGCCCCCACTCCGGGCATACTAGCAATTGATTGGTGAGCTGCTGAGATGTCTGTAGGAACAGAATGAATGTAGGAGTGGACTGCTGCTGATGTCCAGCAACCCATAGTTTTTAGAAGGAGATGACCAACATTGGCTTTTGCTGCTAATGAGGCTCCACCGGGAATAACACGGATTGTATAATTGAAATGGCCCTGAAGAGATAGAAGGTTGATTTTGCTGCTTGAAATTTATTGATGAGATGGCAGATGTGAGATATTTTATCAAAAGGAAGGCTGGCTTCAAATTTTATTGTATTAAAGTGAGTCCAAGAAACTTGAGTCGGGAAACTGGACCAGTGGTTTTATCTTCTGAAAGCGGGACTTAGAGAAGAAACTAGAATTTGAAGACTGGAAATATATTGCGCTGGAGGGAGGGAGGTATAAGGAGAAAATCATAGAGGGGATGGAGCAGGAAGGGGACCCAATATGAGTTAAGAAGTTTCCAGCAGAGCGCTACGGCGAGAGGATCAAAAATCTGTGGGCTGCTGTGGCAGCTGAAAGGCGAGCTCAGTGACGAAGTAGAATTGGTCCTGCCAGCAGATTACGAAGAGATGACGAAGAGAGGGGTGAATAGGCATAACTTTGAATGCATCAGATATGTCGGCTTTTGCAAGACACACACCATGACCTGCTATTTTTATGAATTAGGGCATTGATATTGCTTGTAGAGCTGCCTCTTGGGGCTGAGAGGTCAATAATTAAACACCTTTTTTTCCAGAGATTTTCCAGGTGGCAATTCCAACTGGATTGATTCTAAAGGAAGGAAAGGGTGGAGTGGAAAAGGGGCCAACCATGAAACCTTTGCCCACTTTGACTCAGATTAAGGTTGAGACGACTTGGGGCTCTAAAGTAGCTAATCAGAGATTTTTTTTGATGAATGAGAGATAGATGGGGTGATGTATAAACCTGTAGAAAATCCATTCTTGAGGCCATTGATAAGATAGACTAATTGTGTGCTGGAGTGTGCTGGCAAAAGCTGGGATACAGATGGAGATGGAAACTAACAATAGTTTTAATTGTCATTTGGGGATGACCAGGCAAATAGATTTTGAGTGTGTGTCCCCACAGTAGTTGCATGAGTGGAGGAATCTGCATTGAGGGCCAGTACAAAAGTTATTATTAAAGTTATTGCAAAATAATTGGGGCCGTTATGCGGTCTCTAAATCTGGGAGGGGTAGCTGGAGGTCTGGAGGATGAATGGGCAACTGCTGTTTTTGGGCACAGAGCTGTTGAGTGAGCAATTAAGTTTCAGACTCCACATGCATTGGCCCAAAGGCCACTGAAAATACGAATAAATAGATCATTGTCTCAGGAATAACGTTATCTGTAGAGAGAATTGCTGCTGCTTTGGCTGAAAATGCTTTATGATATTGATTCCCCCTCTAAAATATAATACAGGTAATGATCCAGGTCAGAATGGTGGTGAAGATAGATGGAGCAGAGGACATCCCGGAAGATACAGAAGGAGAGAACAAACTCTCACAGGATTTTAATGTGACTGATAGATCCCCACAATCAGCAACTCAATGATCAGTGAATTCTGATGATGCAATAAGAATGGCAAAGAAATTAACATCCTTACCTTCAATTATTTGATGGCGTAATTGAGGGCAAAGAGTGTGGCGGCGAGTAGCTGCTGCAGACTGAGAAGAAGCTGATGCAAGGCTGAATTCTGGTATGATTATGGTTGGAATTGAAGCAGGGGCTGGCTTAGTTGATGTGGCAGGAAGGGTGGAGACTGAAATGCTTGAGGAAGATGGAGGGGCAGATACAGAAAAAACTACAGTGGCAGCTGATGTTCCTGCTTAAGCGTAACGACCATCTATGCCATCCCAGATGGGTATTAATGGCTGACTAAGCAGCTGCAAAAGGTTGCATAAATTGTTTGACATCCTGGAAGATTTTGATTACATTTCTGACATGTCTACTTTGGCTGCAGATGGCTGATGATCCGACACTGAGGCTTCAGGATGAGCTGGAGTGATAATGTGAGCAGAGCTGGCTGCTTGGGGTGGGGCTAGCGCTGTAGAGCGAGGTGGAAAAACAGGCTTGCTGAAAGAGACTCACAGAGCAAACGAAAAAGATCAGTCCTACTAGAAGCACCTGGAATATTGATTCCCTTGTCGAAAAGGGCTTTGAGTAGTTTGGATATCAGCCAGTCTTAGAAGAAAATTCGCTTCGGGTTGGGGTCCTGACAGCATTTCCTTTTTGAGCGGCTTAGTTGGGGAAGCTCTGGCTCTGCAACAAAGGAGCAATATGGCACAGGTGGTATCAAAATGTTCAGTGAATCTTCAGGTTCAGAAGAGGACAAGGCAGGTAACTCCATGTTCGATGTCAGGTACAGTCTATGTCTTACAAAAAGGTCAAATCCGGATCGGGTAGTCAAACAGGTCCAGGTTCATGAAACCAGGCAAGGTTTCATTCACAATCATTATTTTAATATTCTTTCTCTTTCTCTTTCTCTCTCTCTCTATACGGGCAAAAAGCAAAACGCAAGAGAAGGAACATAGATTGTGACGTGGATTAAATAGGCGGATAGCTTTGATTACAGGAAGAAATAGGAGGAAAGCAACACCAGCTCCTGCCCCCAAACTCCACTTTGAAGTTAACATTTAATGTACCTGTATTTAATAGTGTATATAGGTCTGTAGAACGCCCTCCGTCCCTGTGTTGTTATTTTGTATTTGTTTATTGTTTTATATTTGTGTTTATAGTTGGCAGCGAACCGTCGTGTGTTTTTTTTTGTATGACAGCGTATCTGTACTTTAGTTTTGTTATTGTTTTGCAGCGTGGATGGGAAGCCCCATCCACATTATGAAACTCGTGCAGAAGGTGGCCATCTCCCGAATTAATTAAGTGACTAATTTGTTGCTAATTGGGAGATGGTCACCTGTATAAATACCTGCAGCTCTCTGCACTCGGGGTGAGTTTTCAGAGGAGGAACGCAAATTTAAAAGAATATAAGGATCCGTGAAGGCTACTGCCCAGCCGGACCTTAATTCATTATTTGTGTTCAAGATTTATTTTAGTTTAATTGTTTTATTTCTGCTCTGTGAGCAAGTGTTTATTTTTGTTCAAATATTTTATTTATTTTTTGTTTGCTTTAAATAAAACGGCGCATGCGCCACTGCACCGTACCTTTGTTTTTGTTGTGCTTCTTCTGGTCTGAGTCTCTGCAACGCCATTTCCTGTCACAAGGTCCTTTTTCTCTGTTCATTGTACTGTACTTATTTTATTTTATTTCACAAGGATTTCTTGGAAAAACTTTGTATTTCTGGAAGGAGAATCCTCCCACTAATCAAAACATCATATCTAAACACCATAAAAACTCTGTGTGGCTTGCATTCATGTCACTTCTTTTTGCTCGGCCTCTCAGTCACAAGCGGCAAGGCCAAACAGGGAGATGGACATCTTTAGAGCCTGGAGGAAGGACTATCCTCAGCCATGTATTCCCTAAGGTTTCCTCCTAACAGCAAGTAGGGTTTTTTCCTTACCTGAGTGCCGAGTGGTTCGTATTTATTTTCTGCAGGGTGTGTGGCAGGTCGGAGAGGCCGGTTCTCCCTCAGTGCATTTCACACGTGGGGGGCAGGCGTGTGTTTCAGCTTTTCATTTTCATTACTTTTCATTGATCCTTTTCCTATTTTGGGGGTAGGTGGCATCGCGCCACTGCAGTTGTTGCATTAACCATTCATCATTTTCTTTTTTCCAGTCATAGTTTGGCAGCAGCCTTGTTTTTTTGGTGGAGGTGGCCCTACGAGCCACTTCCTATTCGCTAGACTACATGATGTCATTGTGTTTTCGCTAGTCAACCAACATTGAGGATAGTTGGCAGCACCCATGAACAAGGTCATAGCCAAATTCATTATCATCATTAAATCTTCTGCTCAATTGCAATCTTTCATCTGTTTATCTTTTGATTTGAGCAGCATATCCAAGCACTATAAAAACTCTGCATGGCTTGCATTCACCACTGCATCAATTGCAGGATAGACCATTTTTTTAATGAAAATAAAATACATGCCATTGTAATGTTCAGTGTTGCTCAATAGCCACACCTGCAGACAGACTTACATATTGGTTAAGGCGCTTGCTTGCGGTGTGTATGGTTGTTTGTTTACTGCCAGCCTTTGCCCAGTTAGCAACCAGATTTTGTAGTTTCTTTTTAGATTTCATGCTAAATACAGACCTCTGTCCCATCAATGAGAAGGTGAACCGAACTTAGTGGAGAAAATGAGGCTCTGCTGAAATGGAAAGTGTGGGCATGACAATAATGATATGGAACAGAGTGTAAAATGCTTGATGTGCTGCAATGCACATCACAGACCCGAATTCCAGAAGGTAGCTGTCATTTTCAACACACTATGCCTGCTGTAGTCTTTATAAACTAGAATGTCCTGCTTTGAAGATCAGTCTCAGCATCATGATTTTCACAGTTTCCAGCAGTTAAGCTGTCTGTCTTGATTGACAAAGAAATGACTGAATAGGTGGCCCTAAAGCTGTCTGCAAATTGACACAAGCTGTCAGATCTAGTCAGATCATGACTATCAATGTATTTATTGATAGTCAGTAGGGAATCAATAAATATTTGTTAGTAAACTTTACTCAGCAAAGTATGAATGTAAGTTATGAATTTACTTTTGCAAAACACTTGACTGAATTTTAACTGCAGATTAAATTTTTTTATTTACTGGTAATATAAGGCATTGGCATCTAAACCTATTACATCTCAATGGAAAGGCAAGGACTGGAAACAAACCACAGGCCTTGCTGTTCCAAAATAAACATCTTACCATTCAAACAAAGAGCAAGCCCTGTAGTCGAGAGGTAAGTACATGTCTTGTCCTGATGTTATCACCGCTCGGTGGAGATCCATTGCAGTAAGCTGATTGTGTAAGTGGGTACACTATGCTTTAATTTAGTTCAAAGACTCATTTTCTTTAAGGTTCTGCACATTTACTCTCATATTACTACTGATGAAGCCAATGAAAAAAATGCAAAAAGGTATTTTAATATATATATATATATATATATATATATATATATATATATATATATATATATATACATATATATACATATATATCTGTGTTTCCGCCGTAATAAAACAAAAATTGTTTTATTACTGTATGGAAACCATACAGTATATAGGTGCTGTTCAGTGTTATCAAGCGATGTTATTAGGCTATTGATATTGAGAAACTGTGCTGCGTTGTCAGGGCACGACATGTGCAGCAGTTGTAATGACTGATGTGAACGCTAATAGGCCATCTGATTATCTGAACACATTCCATCCACCAGGGACAAGCCATGTCCTGTCCCCACTGCACTCTGCATTCAGTTTCCAACACACTAATCTTTCCACAGTACAGACTAATTAATTATTGTCTCCACATCCACATTGCCTCCCCTGTCATCAGATCAGATATCAAAGTAGTAATTTCTTTGACCCTGCTTGTGCTTTGTTATTTGTATCATTCAATGTAAGGGGGAAATACAGTGGCATCTCCAGAATATGACAAAGAAAATAAGCAGTAATCTAAATAACCAGTGCTGAATCCTTGCGTAAAGAATAAAGTTATTGTATATTGATATAGCTACATGCAATACTGTAATATAACAACAGTTGTAAATAAGAATGGCTCAGAGCATTCTATAGTGCAAAAAGTATTGTTTCTTATAAGCAACCTCTCTGATATCTCCGGGTTAGTAAATATAATAAATAAAACAAGGTATTAATGCTATTTTATGTTTTGTACTTGATTTCCTTGAACTATTTCAGATATGAATTTCTGCTTGCCTCTAGAAGTGACTGCCAAATGTTCTTATTTCATCATATTTATTTCCTACCAAAACGGTACACATGTACAACAACAGCTAGGTCTGAAGAAAGGAATCTGCTTAGGAAAGAATCTTCCTTTTCATTCCCTAATGAAATTCTGCATTGTTCTAAAAGATTTTGTATTATAATATAAATTCTTCACCACCCATTAATCTCACACATGTCTACGCCATTAGAGTCAGGGTGAAACAAATTGACAGATCTATGTACCTATGATGAATAAATATTCCTTGAATTACTGGGCTTTTCTTCTTCTTCAAGAAGAATATAATTCTTAATAACTTCTTCCAAAACAATAGAAAATCATATATAATAGGCTTTTGGCCAGGTGAGCTGTTTGACATATTAGAAAATGCAGATGATAGATAATTTTATGTGATTGGAGTCACAACTTTTTTAATATACAGTAACATTGGTTGTGTGTGTTTCCATGTAGTTTTCTTTTAGCCAGAAACATTCTCCTTCCAAATGCAAATAAAATAATTAATATTAATATACGGGAAAGTATAATTAAATGTTTCTGTCTGTTCCAATTTGGCCTTGCACCACTAATGCTGTCATATAGCTTTCTTAAACTGGGTTTCCACAAAGTTTTTAGGTTGTGTTGAAGCACTACAAGTGCAGCCTGCCTCATTTGGCCACCAAAAAATGTCGTATTAGTAAATAAAACAACATTCCATAAGAAAGCATTGTGTACTACCCTTGTGTTATTTACTAAACATTTTTGACTGCATATATATTTAATATATATTATATATTATATATATATATATATATATATATATATATATATATATATATATATACACACACATAGTGCCTTGCAAAAGTATTCAGACCCCTAACCAATTCTCTCACATTACCGAATTACAAATGGTACATTGAAATTTCGTTCTGTTTGATATTTTATTTTTAAACACTGAAACTCAGAATCAATTATTGTAAGGTGACATTGAACATAAGAACATAAGAAAGTTTACAATCGAGAGGAGGCCACTTGGCCCATCTTGCTCGTTTGGTTGTTAGTAGCTTATTGATCCCAGAATCTCATCAAGCAGCTTCTTGAAGGATCCCAGGGTGTCAGCTTCAACAACATTACTGGAGAGTTGATTCCAGACCCTCACGATTCTCTGTTGGTTTTATGTTGGGAAATATTTTTAAGAAAAATAAAAAACTGAAATATCTTGCTTGCATAAGTATTCAACCCCTGTGCTGTGGAAGCTCCCAGTTTGCACAGATGAAAGAAATTGCCCTAACAAGGACACAATTACCTTACCATTGGCCTCCACCTGAGAACCTTTAAAGTTGCTGTCACATTTTCTGGATAAAAACCCCACTGTTGAAGGATCATTTGTAAGGCTGTGAATCTGAAGGAAAATGAAGACCAAAGAGCATTCTACAGAAGTTAGATATAAAGTAATACAAATGCATAGATTAGGGAAAGGGTACAAAATAATATCCAAGTGTTTGGATATCCCAGTGAGCACAGTTGGATCAATAATCAGGAAGTGGAAGCTGCATCACACCACCCAGGCACTGCCAAGAAAAGGCTGTCCCTCAAAACTCAGCACTCAAACAAGAAGGAGACTTGTGAGAGAAGCCACAGAGAGGCCAACAATCGCTTTGAAGGAGCTACAGAGTTCAGTGGCTGGGAGTGGAGTAATGGTGCACCAATCAACCATATCAAGAGCTCTGCATAACACTGGCCTGTATGGAAGGGTGGCAAGAAAGAACCCGTTACTCAAAAAGTACCACCTGAAAGCATGTCTGGAGTTTGCCAGAAAGCATGAGAGTGACCCAGCTGTGATATGGGAAAAGGTTTTGTGGTCAAATGAGACCAAGATAGAGCTTTTTGGCCAAAACTCAAAGCGCTCTGTGTGGCACAAACACTGCCCATGCCTCAAGACACACCATCCCTACAGTGAAGTACGGTGGTGGCAGCATCATGCTGTGGGGATCCTTCTCATCAGCAGGGACTGGGCATCTTGTTACAAGTGAAGAAAGAATGGATGGAGCAAAATACAGGAAAATAATGCAAGAGAATCTGCTTCAGTCCACTAAAAAACTGAAGCTTGGGAGGAAATTCACCTTTCAGCATGAAAATGATCCCAAGCACAAGGCCAAGCAATATTGGAGAACAAAAAGGTGAATGTCCTACAGTGGCCCAGTCAAAGTCTTGATCTCAATCCCATTGAGAATCTGTGGCACTATTTGAAAATTGTGGTCTACAAGCATTGTCCAACCAACCTGAACAACCTGGAGCAAATCTGACAAGAAGAATGGGCCAAAACCACTCCGACACTGTGTGCAAAGCTGGTACATACTTACCCCAAAAGACTTAAAGCTGTTATTGCAGTGAAAAGTGGCTCTACCAAATATTAATTTGTGGGGGTTGAATACTTATGCAAGCAAGATATTTCAGTTTTTTATTTTTCTTAAAAATATTTCCCAACATAAAACCAATGTCACCTTACAATAATTGATTTTGAGTTTAAGTGTTTTAAAATAAAATATCGAACAGAACGAAATTTCAATGTACCATTTGTAATTCAGTAATATGAGAGAATTGGTCACGGGTCTGAATACTTTTGCAAGGCACTGTATATATATTCAAGTTTTCCTACAGAACTGTAGCTTCAGCAAATCTGATCCTCATAGTCTATGAATGGAGCTAAAATATCAGCACTTTGGTTTAAAGATATCAAAATGATTCAGTCAGAATGTTTAGTACAGGATATATTTTTTAATATTGGTAGTAAATCTACAATAGTCTACCCTACTCACCTGCATTTCCAACTACATATTATTCTAATAATAATAATAATAATAATAATAAATAATAATAATAACACTCTCTCTCGCCAACAGAATGGTTTCGTATATGTTGTTGTTCTTGTTGTTATGGAGGATCCAGTACATAGGAATTTTATGCAAGTTCAACACATTTCTGAGTAGATGTTGTAATCCACCAGGACTTTCTGTAACTTAATCATGAAAGTCTTGTGCAGCAAGCTGATGCGTTCAATGCATTTATTTTAAGAGATTTTACTGCAACTCTAAAAGTAGTAGTCTCTCAAGCCTGGTGATGTCGATAGCCTGCAGCAATAATACATCTTTGATAATTTAATACATATTTTTGGTACAAATGCAACTTTTTTTTTCTCTCCTTAGCAGGTACCAAATATAGGTGCTACTTAAGGCTAGTGTACAATTTTTGTGCTTTGCAAAGGGCTTCATTATTTATTTATAAGGGATAATTTATTTTATTTGTAGCAGCTTTGTTATTTTGCATAACTACGCTTATAAAACAACATAACTATAAAACACTGGCTATGGCAATAATCTGAAACGTTGATTAAATGGTGTCACATAAGCTTATTTTTTTCTATTTAGTCAAAGAGGCTTGCCAGGGCTACTTCCAGCACATGACAGATAATACAGAGTTGCTTGGTACTGCCTTTAGTTATAGTAGAAAGTTGCACGACGCTGCGTCCCAAATGGGATTGTCATTGCTGAAGTCTTGTGAACACATGGTACAGGCTAAATGAGGAAAGGACAAACTTCCTTCATTTCAGGTCACTAATTGTATTCTGCAGGTGTTCAAATTTGCCATGGTGTCTTGGCCCTTAATGAACAATAGGAAATAGTATTGACATTAGGTCTTATGGCATATTCTCACACCTGTTAGTGATGGAATTTACATTGTAATCTATAATGCATTATTTTTGCTTGTGTGTATAAGATTTACTAGTATAAATTGGAACAGCTTGTGCTTCTACCTAAGAAGCCAAGTTTAGGCTTCTGGCACAATACGTACTGATAAATGACACGTAAAGATGAAGACGCCTGTGTTTGATAATAGTTGAGCATCTATGCTAGTTCTTATGTTGTCAAGTATATTGTCTTAGATATTTAATAAGTTCTCTAACTGCAAAGTAGAGATCTAGAGCTACCATATGGCACCAGATATCCTTTTTTTAATATGAGTACATGTTGTTTGCTGTTCAATGTTACATACTAGTCTAAATGTTGTGCTCCCCTGCACCCAAAAGTGCCATGTACGTCTACACCAAGTTTGGTGTTGATATTACCATAATTTTTTTGTCTAATTCTACCAATTAAAACCTAGCTGTTAATCATGTTTTATCTTACTTTCTTTACTGAATTTTATATATATATATATATTTTTTTTTTTTCTTACTTCTGATATTCATCTGTTTGTAACTATGAAAAATGTCCTGGGCAGGAGGGTATTAAGCCTGGCCAGAATGTTGTTGACCTGTAATGGAATTTGGCAAGACACCGGGAGTTAACAGTAACACTGCCACTCTTCTAGGAAAACATGTGTTTAAAGCAGACAGGGTCTTAGGGACATTGAGGAGAGAGTGATAGACCTGTCTGCAGCCCTGCAAAGTTCTATCCAGGTCCAGACCAGATCAGAAACTGTAGACTGTACATGGCTTCCACAGATACAGTAATCTATCTTCATTAAGTGGCTGTAGAGGACAAATTTCATGCAGTTCTAACATGTGCCTACAGAACTGGCCTGTAATAGTCTTTGCTTGTTGAGAGGTGATCATCCATAAAAATATCCCTGAACTCAGAGTGTCTTTGGTTAAGCACTTCTTCAGGGGAAAGTGGCTGTTGCTTCATTTGCATCCGGTCTGCCTGGGCTGCTTTTTTTAGTATAGTTTCTTTCTTTCTTAAATCATGCTTGATTTTTTAAAATAGTTTTTATCTTTCTGTGTGAAGAATAGTGGTTACACCTTTGAATGTCTGCATAAATTGAATATTGTACTTACACTGTTAATTCGTATTAAATGCATTGAGGACCAAACAATGTTATTTTAGGTTCTACTTAAAAATTAAAAAATTACATTTCAGTGTAGGCTGTATCGCTGCTTTTTGACTTTATATACAAAATAGTCTTTACAGTGCAGTACTTGCAGTTGGCAAAATGTCTGTTGAGTCTGTTGATATATTGTTAATCCAAACTGTTTAGTCTAAAGACTATCAGCTCAATGTGATTAATAGTTGTTAATGTGCAATTGAGGTACAGACTGTGACACCAAATGCTCTGGGATCATCCAGTTTGAATGGCATCTGCTTAATAGAAAATATTATTAAAATCTTCCTGCTGGGGGAATGAATATGAATTTTGAAATATGATGGTGACTTTAAGGTTAGGATTAAGTTTAAAGGTTTGGGCTAAAATTTGTATTTAAGTTCACATTTGTGTCTAAATGCTCCTGGAAGCGTAGATGCTCCTGGAGCAGTTGTCTCCACAACAAATTGACATGTGACACTGCCTCTGCACACAGCTCTTGTGGGCTGGCTGTACATCTGGTTTCTCATACCTCATGTAGTGATAGTTTCTATGGTGAGGCATTATCAGATCATCACATAAAGTCTAGGTTAGAGACTACAATGTGCTTTCAATGAGCTCATGAGAGATGTGTGCATTCTGAATGGAAAACTGCAGCACAGTTCTGTGAA
The DNA here is from genome assembly GCF_017654505.1 of Polyodon spathula. NCBI lineage: Eukaryota > Metazoa > Chordata > Actinopteri > Acipenseriformes > Polyodontidae > Polyodon > Polyodon spathula. The sequence continues at coordinate 27,895,852 of NC_054536.1, forward strand.
AAAACAGCCTGATGCAGTGTTGTACTGTTCAAGAATTTCAGTTAAGCACTGAGTTGTATACGTCATATTAGTAGTGACAGACAAAGCATTGCCCATGTAAATCATATTACATAACCTGGTCTAGCCTGCTATTTTGAGCTAACACTCTAAGTGGGTACAGACCACCTCGAGTTTAAACACTTTGGAGAACTGCAGACCTATTCTTTAAAAAAAGAATGTAAAGTGATGAGTTTGTCACAGAACTAAATACTATTTTAAAGACTATATGGGCTAGAGTCTCAAATGTATTTACTCCAAATCAATTTTTGCTGGATGGAAAATACAAAACAAATAAGATAGAACGTTCAAATTGATTTTGTACTCTGTACCAGAATGTGTAAAGATTTTTATTTAATCACAGAAGAGTTCCCTGGGAGTGACAGTATAAAAAGATGGAGCAGAGGGGTTCAGATGCTGTTAAACAGTAAATTGCCCCTGATGTGTAGGTTCATGAGCTAGGATTAGCACAATATAAACAGCATTGAAGCATTTACTCCTAGTAAAACTAATTAGGAACATATTGCATTTTGGCCAGCATAAAGTCCAATATAGTCAGGTTTGTTTTATGCAAAAGTACTTTTAAACTATAATTATTAATGGCTCAGTGAAGCATAAATCTTACCTGTAGTGTTAGAGTGCAGCGGTTCTCCTTTTTTCTTCCATATACAACTTAATTGTACAAGAGATTAAATTAATGAGTACCCAGGTGGATTTATTAAGAAAGGGTATTTTGTCAAGCTTCTGGTGGGAGGGGCTAGTCCCATGTTTGACTTTACCAGAAAACTATATCTCAGAAGCTTCTCTGTAATTCTTTAAAATAGCAGATAATGCTTTCTGTTCACCGGAGAGCTGTATTATCCACTTATTTATCCACTAAAAGATTGATGGACTGCGTGTTTAATTTATAAGGGTAAAAACCCATGAGAAAATATTGACATTATTATTATTATTATTATTATTATTATTATTATTACAGTTGTATACAAAAATACATACAGAAGAATTAAGAACAAGATACAAAATAAAGTGACTTCAGTCCTAATAAGAGCAAATACAAAACACAGTACAATTTGATATCGGGGCAGTTCAAGAGCAGATAAGTGTTGATAGATACATCAGGGTTAGATACGAGTGCAAGTGAAATACAAGGTACTACAGATTGGGTTAAGTGCAGGATTAAATACAGTAAAATAGGGAGCAGATAAGAGCAAGTTAAAGTGCATGAAAGGCAGAGTGCTGTATTGTCCAGTCGTTGAGTTCTACAGGTGCCGTCTGAATAGATGTGTCTTGAGGTGCTTGAAGGTGGTCAGGGACTGGGCAGTCCTGACATCCGTAGAAAGGTTGTTCCACCATTGCGGGGAGAGGGTGGAGAAGGAGCAGAAGCGGGGTCTGGAGGCAGGGGAGCATAGCGGAGGTACAGCCAGTCTTCTAGTGCAGGTGTAGCGTAGAGTTCAGGGGGGTATAGAGAGAGATGAGGGTCTGGAGGTAACTGGGTACGGTCTGGTCAAGGCATCAGTAGGCGAGTACAAGAGTCTTGAACTGGATGCGAGTGGTGATTGGGAGCCAGTGGAGTAGAGTAGGAGAAGTGAGGCAGAGAGAACATCAGGTGAGCAGTGGAGTTCTGGATGAGCTGGAGCGGACGGGTGGCGGAGAGTACCAGGGCCTGGACGAGGATTTGCATGGAGTAGTTGGTGAGAAAGGGTTGGATTCTTCGTATGTTGCTCAGGAAGAAAGATCTGAGCATCATCAGCATAGAAATGGCATGAGAAACCATAGGATATGATGAGGGGGCACAGGGATTGGGTGTAGAGAGAGAACAGGAGAGGACCCAAGACTGATCCTTGGGGGACTCTTGTTGAGAGAGGGTAATTTGTGGTGGTTGAGCCGTGCCAGGTTACCTGGTAGTTGCGGTCGAAGCGGTAGGAGGAGAACCAGGCCAGAACAGTGCCAAAGATTCCCAGGTTAGCAACAGAGGATAGGAGAATAGAGTGATCAACAGTGTCAAAGGCAGCAGAGAGATCGAGAAGAATTAGGACAGCGGAGAGAGAGGAAGCACTTAGCAGAATTTAACGAGTTAGTGACAGGAGAACAGTTTCAGTGGAGTGAGCAGAGTGGAAACCAGATTGGAGAGGGTCGAGCAGAGACTGGTTAGAAAGGAGAGAGCTAGCGGTGTACTGCCCACGCAAAGGTTTTAGAGAGGACGGGTAAGAGGGAGACAGGGTTTTTTGAGGAGGGATGTGAAAGAGGCTAGTTTGAAGGCAGAGGGAAATAGGCCAGAGAGGAGAGAATTGTTGAGAAGGGACTTTATGGACATTGTTTACTGGTCATATCGCTCTCTTGTTTAATAATGGCATAGGAGAGCCTGTGACAGGGACCCTTTATGAGTGTTGCACCACAACACTGCTGATAAGCTCTCATTTATACTGCGAAATCAAGTACTTTTACTGATCAGTCACAATTAGATGAACATTTTAAAATAATTTCTACATAAATAAGCATTAATATGTGGAACTAGTATTAGGTTTTAATTTCTTAATTATTTTTTACTAGAAACAAATCCTTAAAGAGGGCAGTATTGCATTATGGTTATCACAGTCAATAACACTGCCTTAATAGAGTGATTAAGGTCATTCAAATACTGTGAATTTCTGCTCTGACCATTAGAAGCCAGCCAAGATTACTATAGATTTTGATGGATTTTAATTGTATATAGAATTTTCAGTTTTTGAAGTGGAGTGAGGAAATTAATTTTGGTTGTTGAGTGGAGAAATGGAGCACTGCCATTTTGGTTGGTAGGTTTGTTCTTTACATTTTCAAAACTACAGGGTGCGCTGTGCATCCCTAATTTAAGATGCATTAACAAGTATCTGTACTCGATAAAATGTAGCTCTTAGTGCTACTACAGTTCAGTCACATCAAGTACAGACAAACTGCTGATCTTGGTAGAGCAGATAAGCTTTGGTTGCCTTTATTTTCCAAACAGTAGCAATACAATTGCAGGTTTAAGAACTTATCGACAGTGTCAGGATGCGAGGGGTGTGGTGATGTGTGTGACATCAGTTTCTAGGAAAGCAGTACACAAGGCAGGAATGCGGGGCAAAAACTGTGTGGCTGTGCAGTGTTTTATTACACAAAATAAAGACTTTTCAAAACACAAAATAAAAGGGCCAAACAAAAGGGTTTCAAAACACAACACAGGAACAAGTTAATCAAATTAAATGAGTACCTACATATACACTGTTACAGGTAACACTTGCTCTCTGTGTCTCTCCAAACCGCTCGATACAGACAAAGGATTACTCCTGGTTTTATACTGTGGCTGGAGCCCAATTAATCAATAATTAACAATTAGGTAATTAAGGCTCCAGCCACATTCTCGCAATCACAATAATGAAAACCACAATAATTATAATGAAAATCATAATGAAAATAGCCGTAATCATGGTGGGGTGGCACCCCGTCACCGACAGTAATTGAGAACTCGATGCTGCCCAAAGCAGTTCAGAAAACAGACAATTTGTTTCTTCTTGTTAAAGAAATGGCACTGAACAATGCTGCTCATAAGCTTTCCTCAAGAGTACAGCATGGTGTAATTGAAGCAAATGGAAATCACATTAAACATCATATTGATTGAAACCTCTGAAATTTCAGAGCAAAACAAATTGATCTCCCATTGCTTTGTAGTCCTCACATATTTTTATAACCTGTCTGTATTTGTTAAGTTGGAATGTCTTAGTAATCATAATTAATTCCATTGATCCACATGAAATGCTCTGGAACACTGTACAACGATGAACTAAATTAATTTTGGAACCAGCTCCACCACAAACAAATGTTTTTTAATTCATGGACAATAACCCCCCCCACCACCACCACCACACACACACACACACACACACACACACACACACACACACACACACACACACACACTGTTCTTAATTTTATCAGATCAATGTAAATACTGGTCAGCACTGTTCACAGGTGACCATAATGTTTGCCAGACAATTGAAACTAAAGACAGGATAGTCACTACTCTGCTGTGTAATTAGCTATGTGACAAAAATGCTTTCATTGTGCTGCAGATATTGTCAGTCCTTGCAATATAAAGAGCAGTGGCTTCAGGTGTTTTTATTGCATCCTGGTTTTTATGCATCCATTGATACATCAATCAATGTAGCTGGTATAGCTTATTAGATGTCTTATACTTGTTTGTGAAAACTGTCTACTATTTACTCTTCTTCTACATCAAAGATAACTCTTCTGTCATTAGGGGTACATGAGTCATTGTCAAACACCGAAGCATTAACAGTAGTTTAGGGTATTTGGACAAGCAAAGTATAAGTCCAGAGTAAATTATGAATTTCGAGTGATGTTGCCACACAGATGAGTTCATTGAATGAATGCAAACATGCTTAGGCGCCTTCTTTTGTTCGGTTAATTAATTAGCCTACGCAAGGAATCTTTGTTCTACTAAACTCTTTGTAGTGATTTTCAGAGAGCATAGCAGAGTACAACCTTGTTCAAAAGAGGTTGAGTTGGGCTGGATCTATTCATATCATAACACTTCTGTATGCCTTTGTACTACAGCATAATTTATTTATCTAGAACCTCATTGACAAAAGGATCTTCAATTTACCATTTTGATTGAACAGAAAAACACATACTCTGTTGATGACTAACATGAACTACAGTATATAACGTTAGCTGAAAATTAAAAACTCCCATGATGGGTAGGTATGTAGTCTCGCTTGTGTATGTGTGTGGGTTGAAAGGGACAGTTTACAGCAAATATATGAAGCACATTTTCAAAGATGTATTCCCATTTGGTAGTGATAATGCAAAAAGGAGGAAAGTCTACCATGGCTGGGAGTCACAAACTATATAATAATTCTTATTAGATATAAAATGCTGTCAAGGACTTGATGTATTTTGACACTGCACATATTCCTTTTTAATTACTCCGCCACGGTGTAAAGTGTTTCTCATCACACACACACACACACACACACACACACACACACACACACACACACACACATACACACACACATATATATATATATATATATATATATATATATATATATATATATATATATATATATATATATATATATATATATATTCTACTCTAGTAGCAGTACAGTACTCATATTGATGCCATTGATTGCCATATAAAATACAACATGCAGTAGTGCTGTCTCCTGTCTTTTTTAATACAGTTTCATTGTGCACTGCATTTCTCAATCAAAAACAGAATTTATTTTTACTGTGCAACATACTGTAACAAAACACAGATATGGCATCTTTACATGTATTCTAACTGTCACAGTCTTCTAGCTGTCACATTGCAATCTATTCGTGTGTGTGTGTGTGTGTATATATATATTAATTAAACTGTATGCGTAAGTTTCTATTTAAATTTCAATTTCAAGTTACAATTCAATGGAAGTTTTTAGTGGGCAAAACCTGATAAAATCTCAAAATGTCTCATCCATGAATAAAAAGCAAATAAAATGTTGTTTTTTTTGTTTGTTTTAAATTTTAATCTCTGCACCCCCTTTTGTGACTTGGTTGCAGATTATTATTATTATTATTAAAGTTTCCAAATAAATAGATAAATTTCATGGTTTTTCAAAAGAGCTAGCAAAAATGAACCATTGTAAAGTCAAACCTCCTCAAACCTCCTATGGCAAAAAATGTTAAAAACAAAACAATAGTATTTATAAATATTTCCTTGGATATATATATATATATATATATATATATATATAGATATATATATATTATATATATATATATATATATATATAAAACTTTTCTTTTCAAAGCTCTTTTTATATGGGCTCATTTGTAATTATTATTATTTCGTTTTTACCATTTTGCCATAGAAGGTTTGTGAATGGATAGCTAGAACTCACCCTCCCATTCGTTTTAGAATAATGCTGGTATTTAAATGTTGCCCCAGCCAATGGGCTCCAGCTGACTTGCTCCAATGCTGTCGTGTCATCATGACCACAAGCATTCTGGCAGCAAGAGGCAGGGTAGCACCTATAGCACTCCTCTCTCTGTCCTTCTCTCTGTCGCTGGGCTGAGCAGCTCTGTGTGTGTGTGTGTGTGTGTGTGTGTGTGTGTGCGTGTGTGGTGTGTGTGTGTGTGCGTGGGTGGAGTGAGCTTGCACTCTGTTCCCTCACAGCAGTAGGGGAGAGAAGGGAGAAATCATGTTCGACAAGACAGGCACATAGCAGCACCTCTCAGCTGTGACACGGGGAAAAGGATCTTGGTCAAGAATACTCTTCATCAAGGTAAAGAACCCAAGTTGGTATTACCAAGGACTAGTTTACTGTATAGTAAGGTCTTGAAAAAAACAAAACAGAACAATTATTTTTTTGTTTGTTTGTTTTCACTGTACTGTATATACAAGATGTATTTTTCATCTATATGAGCAGCTGAGCTAATTGAAAGAAATTAACTTGTTAAGTTATATTTTTACAAGTAAATATAACTTAGATATGCCTTTTTTAGTAAAATTTTTTGTTCAGTTCAGGGCACTTTACAGTATATTCCCTATGCAGTATGTTCAAATAACAGGCTGAACCTGTGTATACTGTATGTCTTGAGATGTTTGTAAACATTTTTATCATAAGGCAATGAAGCATATACGGTAAGTTCTAAAAGTGTCATTGTGATATTACTCACAGAACAGTTACAAGAAAAATTCTCCTAGAACATTTAGAAATAGGCTACAGATTTTAAATTGTCTTTTAAAGGCACTATGTAAAATAGATTGATTGATTGATTGATATCTTGTGCTTAAAGGGCTAAGCTTTTGAAAAGCATCACAGTCGTGTCATGAAGTAGCCTAAATAAATGCATACTGATTTTTATCAAGATCAAGATGTCTGTGCAGAAAGAGATATTTTTGTACGGTGTGAGTCAATCTGCTGTCCTAAGTAATCTGTAAGCTTCTTGACATCATAATGTCTGAATCAAATAAATAACATAACTTGCTTTGTTTTCATTTACTGGAGAACTGTAGTATAACTATTTAAATTTCTTAGTCACTACTAATAAAATTCATGCAGTTCTGTTTTCATGGGGTTAAATACATTTTACTTAGGTTCAGTTTGCTTGAGCAGGGAACTAATTAAATTATTGATACGTGTTATTTTTGTTAAAAATGCTAAGCCAACTTCCTAAGAGATTGATATTTGGCCATTTACACACATTTACCCCAGCTGAGCTTTTAAAATACAGCCACTGAGTGTTATAAAAAAAGAAATAAAAAGGCTGGATGGGGTGGGAACTGATTCCTTTGTCAACAAAGTTAGTGGCACAAATTGTAAGAAACAGAAACATCAATGTGTGTACATTATATAGTATACAAAGTTGGTCTTGTATGACTTTTAATGTTTTTATATATGTTAGCTTTGTGTGGCACAGTACTCCAGGATTTAAAAGCTTGTTACTCTATTGTTTAGTGTTTCAACTGGACAGATTAATAAACCTTTGTGATATATATTAGCTTTTAAGCATTTTTGACCTTCTGTTTCTGTTTTGGTTTCCAACCGTCTGTCATATAGGGTTAAAAAAATTAACAGCTAAAATGTGGCTTGCCTTTTAGAAACAACAGCTGCAGCCAGGAAACATCTTTGCAGGCTGCTTTGTGTGCTTGTCAATATTCTGAAATCCAGAAGCAGGAGGTTCCATATTGGTTCCAAATATGGAACATGCACAGTTTGAAATTCCAGGGGGGAAATGTAGATTGCAAGACAAGTGGCAGTGGTGGGGGGTGGAGAATCTGTTGTAAGAAATGCACCATGATTCAGTAAGCGAAGTCTATAGTACAGACTTTAAGGCTGACATAGATAGTTGGTTTCAAATCAGTAATACATTGTGGTACATGTTAAAAAGCAGTAGATATTTCCAATAAAAAATGTAGGAGCAAAAAAAATGTAAATTATTGGCAAAAGCATAAGGCGTTCAGATTTATGGCTTTGTTAACATGTTGATTTAGAAAATTACAGGTTGCTACCTGCAAGGATCAAAGGTAGTTGACAGGAGGGAAGAGTTTATTTAATTGTAGGACTAATATGTGGTACAAAGATATTTCACTGCCTGACAAATCTTTTTGGTTCAGTGCACTGATGTATCTCAAACTAACAACATATGTGATTTACAGGACGTGGTGCATGTACAGTAAGTCTGTAATTGTCTTTATAGAGGGAAGTTTGACTGTACAGCAGAGTACAGGACAGATTTTCACTGTCAAATTAGAATCGGAATGAGACCATTAAAACGTAGTTTACTCCCTTCAGAACAGGATAGATTTTCACTGTCAAATTAGAATCGGAATGAGACCATTAAAACATCGCTTAATCCCTTGGCGTCCTGCAGAAAAATGTCTTATACAGGAACATTTCACCTGCACCACTCTTCATATTTTTGTTTAAAACATTATTTTTGCCTAAACTTGTCAAAAAGTGAGTGAGGAAGACAGCATTTTAAAATGCTTGATTTTTTTGTCTTAGTTTAATAACTGAGGGTGACAACCTAACATTTGACAGTCTCTGTTGACATAAATAAAACCGATTTTGCACATTTCAGCTGAAAGAAGAAACCATATGCTGCTTGAATTGCTGATGTCCGTCCCCCCCCCCCCCCCCCCCCCCCTCCCCTCCCCCCCCCCCCCTCCCCTCCCCCCCCCCCCCCCTCCCCCCCCCCCCCTCCCCCCGCGTCAGTACATGGTAGGACACAATAGAGTTATCTCAACGCTTGTTTAGACAAAAGTTGTCACTCAACACGACTCCCTTCAGCTCTGAAATCTGAACTGGAAGTCGAGACTTTAGAGTGTGACCCCAAATAATGGGACTGTTGACACCGTAAAAGTAACACTCCACACGACGTGAGGTCAACGAACCATAACAGAAAAAAAAAAATTGTCTTAGCAAACAACACTTCGTAATGGATCATTCAGAACCTATCCTCTTATACTACTATATATATTATATATCTATATTATATATATATATATATATATATTATATATATATATATATTATAATATTTCGTACGTATATAAGATACGTTGTATTCCTGCAACAAACTTGGAGCTGTTACCGCTGAGGCATGTTATAATTGCTTTCTAAAGAGCAGATCTGACATGCTTATTTGATCCCTGTTCATGGATTGCTATCAATCCAATTCTATCAAAGACAAGTCTTTTATACTGTACAGCGGTGTATATCATTTAGTGTACAACCCACTGTTTTGTGTTTGAGATATTGGCAGACTATCTTCAATTCATTTGATAATTTGTTAGCTTTTATAGATTCTGTAAATTCAATACATAGCTGTTATTTGCGTTCAGTTTCTTGTAACGCTTTTATTCATTTTTGACTAACAAAATTAAATTACCTTTTCTGACATAAATAATTTTGTCTGCTAGATTGCAGCGTCCAAACTCTTTCAAAGCTATTTACTCCAAATTATCATTAGCACGTTTGTTTTTCTGCATGGAGAAAAACACCAGTCACAATTCTTAAACAAAAACAGCTTAAGACTGGAATCAGAGTGAGGTAAGTTGCTTTGCATATGTTTACTTTGTAGTTTTGAAAATATAATAGTTTTGTTACAGTATATATTTTGTTTGTTTTCAAGATGTAATCATTATTGAGTTTATGACTAATGTGTTACTTGTTTATAACTGTGAATCTCCTGATTCAAATTCATGTATCTGTGGACCAAATTGTTTAAGAATACAGAGTGCATTAATTTTATTTTCTCATATTGATTTAATTTAGAGGAAGAAAACAGTCTGCATGACATACTGGAATTCTACAGACTGATCAATGCATTTTATTTTGTTAAAAGAGCCTTGTAAAGAGGCTGTTTGTCCTCAGAGGCAGATGTGTAATCCCTACAGTACCATTTCTGTAATATAGATACCATTCATGTTCAGGTTATTTCTTGTTGGAAGTAATGTATGGAATTTTTAAAGAAACTAAAATTCAATGAGAAATGTTATGTACTATTTTAGGTATTTTTTCCCACACCTCATTGGACAGTAGCAGCAAAACATTGAATTGGCTGGGCAAAAAGACCTATTAACACAAGTAATTATTGTACCTGGTAAAAGTAAATAGATATCCTAGTGCCCCAAGCTCTTGTACAGAAACTGGAAAGAACGGATTCCCTACTGCTTTACTCCCAAATTAGAACGGTGGAGCTAATATTAACAATGACACACAGTTACTTTCTCAAAGTCTTTAAACTTGTGTGAACTTTTGGATTGCAGAAAAACTAAAGAGGCAACCTTTAGGTTTGAAATAATGACTTTGCTGTGTAATTCAACCTCATCAACTGATTAATAGGTTGATATGGACAGCTGACCCTGTCTCTTGTATATATACTTATATACTATAAGAGCATATTCTCATTTCACACTTTGGGTGACAGAACTGCTCAGCTTCGATTCACTGCCTCTTGCTCAGACAGAGAGCTCACAAGAAAACACTCTTATAGCATAAGAGAACAGGTCAATTAGACGTAGAACACAAGTATTAGGATAATGGGTTGTAATAAACCAGCTTTAGTTTGAGAGCACAGAGCACACTTGCTTGCACTAGGGTAATTACTTGTTTAGACAAATGGTGCCATCACCTACTGCAGCATATTGCCCTGACATTGTTGTGATATTTAGTACTGCTGCTCAAGAATATTAAAAAACTATGGCAGCTGGTTTTGGACTAGTTGGTTGGCAGCTGACTGCAGTAAAGGGCTGCCGGTTGAATCGCAGTGCACACTGTATGACTGTGCATTGCAGTGCATACATGTATGAATGTGCATTGCAGTGCATACTGTATGAATGTGCATTGCAGTGCATGCTGTATGAATGTGCATTGCAGTGCATATTGTATGAATGTGCATTGCCGGTTGCATCGCAATACATACTGCATGAATGTACATTTCCAGTTGCATCGCAATCATACTGTATGCATTGAAAGGACCCTTTTCTTAAGCCGGATGTTTCCAAAAACCTGTATTTGTCATTCCTTACTGAATACAACAGCATAAGCTGCCCTCAGAGGAAATCGCACATCGGTAACTGAATTGATAACACCGTGTAACAATTTTTTTTTTTTTTTTTTGTTCCTGGGTAGTAAGTGTTATTTCCTAATTGCTTATGCCTCAAAAGTATAGAAAATGGCTATTATTCCCCACAAACTTTGCTTTTGTGACCAGGACAGTGACATTTCAAAATATCACTATTTCCAATGGGAAAACGGGCAAATGTGTGTCTTTTTGTTCACATAAAGTAAAAAAAAAAAAAACATGAATCCAAATTAACATGTATTTATACTAAAGTAATACAAAAATGACTACAAAAGATTTATAAGTGAGTAGTTTTTCGAGATTTACGATTATACTGTAAATACAGTATAATCGTAAATCTCGAAAAACTACTCACTTCTACTCACACGTGCCATAAATATGAACTTGACACAGAGCGGATAATGTTATGAGAGATGTCAAAATTAACATTTTACTAATGAACACCATCTGCGAGATCCATTAACGAAGTAGAATGTGAAACACATTTCAGTCATTGCTTTTTTATACCAGATTCTTCACATTAATATTCAGGTTTGTTCACAAAGCACCTATCTCCCCATGCATGGCTAGCCAGTGCTACCGTCCTTCACTTCACAAGTCACAAAATGTTTTAAACAAGAATAAAGGAGCTACCTAGCCTCTCAGTGCTTCTTAAATTGAACTTGTTAAGATTAATAAACACACCACATGGGCTATTGTTGTACGAGTGGTATTGCAGACAACATTTTAAATGACCTCCTCTCTTATTAAAAATGGTTTCAAAGTGCTTATCTAAATATCATAACCACCCACGCCGCCCACACACACCCTCCTCACACACATCCAGTTAAAAAATGGACAGTAAATGAAATGATGTACTCTTTTATTAGCAAAGAATTGACATTTAAACTGGCTGGTTACCAGAAATTTAGATTGGACAAAGAAATGACACTGCTGGGATTACTCCTGCTGATTCTCCACAATAAGGCATTTTATGGGTTGATTTCCTCCCTCACATTATTCTTAATGAATGCTAATGACACCAGTTTGATTTACTAATCCTTTTGTTTTAATAGATTTTGTATATTTAAGTGGCCATGTTCTCAGTGATTAGAATTGTCTCCATTTCACTGGAACTGTACTCAAATATTTTAATGTCGGAATGAATTTATCAACACAAAGAACAAGATAATTTTTGCCTAATTAATTACCTTTTGTTGGAATGGCTTTAGTTTACAATAAATGTGATGCTTCTGTTTAGTGTGTTTCAAACTGACATGGTCAGATATTTTCTTTCCTAATCTGGATACTTATTACCCAGTTTGCTTATGTACATTCTTTCGCCACTACTGACCCAGACCAAGGCTATCTTGCAACTTTACTACCATTACTTTTTTGCTGTATGCTGTTGTATATCACTATCAGGCTGGAGATTTCCCAAACAAAAAAAGAAAAGAAAAAAAGGTGTATGATATAATACTGAAATATATGTTTATTGTATGTACAGCTATGTTAACCAACAATCAGTGATTTAGACCCATTTTTACACCTCAACTGCATACTCATCAGGACTTATGGTTGCACTTCATTTGAGCTGGCATTTACAACCTAGACTAAGTTTTATTTCATTTTTTGTATCACTACCCTCCCTTACTATAAAACACTCAATAGCAGAATAGGTAGTAATGCTTAAGGAAACTTATTTAATGAACAGTTTGACTAGAAATCTTTCTCAGGCATCATATTTTATAGGGTGCTTAGAATTAAAAGTGCTGTCCTCCCCGAAGTTACGCATGAACGCCCTTGCAAAGGTTCTGAAGTGTTCCATCCTGCTATCCTTTCTTCCCATTGACACTTTTTCCACAGAAATACAGTGCAATACAGTAAAACTGTCTTTACAGTCCCCTTATCTTACCAGACAGTAATTGAATATACATGCCTTCAGTGCTCTGTCCAAAGGTACCAAGTAGCTAACTGGGAACATTACACATCTATCGCTAAAAACATTATTCAAGTATAAAGCAGCTGGAATGAGCAAATGGTTAATTCCCTATGCAGTTATTGCTTGGAAATAAGGTGAAAATAAAAAGGTAACCTGTGCTGCTTGGTATTCTAAAATTATTCCAAGGGTGGCCTTACCGTTTAATGTAGGTTTAGATTTGGTGTCTGAGTTTACATTTGTGACTCAATCGAGTTCAGAGGAATAAACACTTCATAACCTATCCACGTGAATGTGATTAAACCCCCCCAACCCAATCCCAGCTTGGAACTAGCTTACATGCAGGATTTTATAGAGCATTTTGTAATCAGTTCCTCAGATACGGGAGTTACGATTAAATGTTGCATGTAAATGCTGTAAATATTTTGTTTTTTAATAGTGGCTGTCCTGTACATGATCAAACTACCGGTCTAGTAAAAACCATTGGGAACATTCCAAACTACTTTATTAGGAAGTGAAATAGGCACAACATAAAGCAATGTTATGGACAGTAGCTGCATCATTTGACTTCAATCAACTTCAATCAACTGAAGTTCATCGGTCCAGATAAGGTTTTGGGTCACTGAGTAATTTACTCTCCAATTTAGACACTATGCGAATAAAATGTATTTTGGGTGAGTGAAATGTAACATTACCTTGAAATCAAGGATACCTGGAATACTTTCAATAAATACAGTAGATATTTTAATGCTAACTGATGGGGTAAGGCATTAACTGCAGGCTTGCATTTTAACTGTAATGTTACTTTGAACTACTGTACAAAAACATGGGCTTACAAAAAAACCACAAACAATTATTCTTATTTGCTTTATTAACCACAAAATATGGCTGTGGAATTTATTACAATTCCAGTGCTGCTGATGGAATATACTTTGCAAAAGAACTGCATGCACATACAACATATATATATATATATATATATATATATATATATATATATATATATATATATATATATATATATATATATATATTTGTAACATTTAAAAAACAAAACTGCCAATACTGCGCTAATGTAAATAAAGAAACAATTATATTGTATTGATTGCTTTGCTATAGCAATGTAAATAATCTGACTCTCTCCAAACAGGGAGTATTTACTATGTAGATTTACCTTCGAAAAATTCAGTTGACAGATAGGTAAATTGGTAAGCTAGGTTGAAGGGGACTAAGTTGAAATTCACCAGTCACAAACATGCATTGCAAGTGAAGGGATTCAACTATATGTTTTTTTTTTTGCTTGTTAAACAAAAACCCGAACTTAATTTTTTCTGGCAATTACCAGGCAAACTACCGCATGCAGTATATGCCCAATTGACCATTGAGATGATGGGAACCAACAAAGCTGGATAACATTCAAACTTAAGCTGCGCAGCAAAATTGATGTGTGTATTCTGTATGCATTCAATTTAAATGTCATGAGTAATTCCAGTTCTTTCAGTGCGTAAAACACCCAGTATGCAGCTTATCTGGTGAGCTGAATACTCCCACTGTCAGCATAATGCCACTTCCCTTGCATCTAACACAAATAGCACTGTCTTTAAAGCTCCCTACATTATATAATAAAGGAACATCATCAGATAGCACCTGCTTAACACTGACTGGCAAAAAAAAGAGATTAGACCACAATGTGTAGTTCCTGGTCAATTGGAAGCAATGTGTCTTGTCCAGCATTGAAGATTTCTGTGATTTGGGCTAGATCTGCCATGACCTGTTTCTTCTGCTTTTCATTGATTGTTTTCATTGACATGTTGACCAATACAATCACTGCGCTGACGATGTACTGTGTTGCATGAGCACCCTTTATAAAGACCCTTGTGAAGTTAAGGAGAGCCATCTGCTTCCCCCTGTTTATGACTGAATAGCTGGACACAATTCTCACTTAGTTTATATATTCTAGTGCCTTTTAATGGGGTCGCAAATACTTGTGCAATTAAAATATATATATTTTCATTTAAGAAACAGATACGTTAATTTATTATTATTGGCACTTTTTACTCCGAATGAGTCCTCGTTTTCCCATTCTGCCTGAATGTTCCTAACTGGTTACCTAACAACCAACTAAGGCTTTATTCCACTCTTGTATGCCAGTCATCAGAACTTCTGTACTGGTATTGCATGTCAGCCAATCAGCGGAATACACTTCTGTAGTGTTGACTTGACTATATTTGCTGTGAAGGGAGTTCAAAAAGTTTTACTGTATTGCAGCATTTGCTGTTACAGGATAGTGCTGCATGAGCTGTTTGCAAGCTCAGTGGCAAATGGCAACATTGTGTTAATACAAGAACTAGCAGTATATTTCTGGATGCATGACAGGACACGGGCTAACAGCCCTGCAGATCTGTTTTTCCTATAGTTATAATGGGTGCATGTTCTGCGTGGGAAGGGTGCACACGGTGCACCTGGTGGGAGGTGGGGGTTACGAGATGGGAGATTGTGACTGGTCGGGGGCTGATTAAATGTTGCAGTTATGGAGTATAAATATTGGGTGAAACCTGTGCTCCATTAGCTAGTTTGGTTGGGAGCTTCTGTCCGACTGTAAAACGATAAAGAATGTGTAGTGGTACGAGTCTGTTTTGTTTACCATTTTTATTTTATTGTGTGTTTGGTGCATACTTCCTTTTATTTTCTACCCCTCCCTACCTAGTATCTGTCTGTGTTCCTTCTTTGCCAGCAATAATATTTTGCAACAGTATTTTAAAATGGTCCATTTTCTGAAGAAGAGTATTGGAAACAGTACTAGGGAGTCGAGCAACACTGCAAGCAAAAGAAGCGCTGACAACAAGGACCCAATTAGCAGCAAAAAACCAAGAACCTGAAAGTATGATCAAAAAATATTTGGAATACGGTTTTACCTGGTTTTGGTTCTGGTTTGCGTGGGGTGTGGTGAAGTGCTGGCTAAGGAGACCTTAAAACCATTGAAAATGTTGCGTCAGTTACAGACAAAGCACGGTTCTCTTCAAGGGAAACCTATCGATTTCTTTTAATGAAAGTTGACAGAGCTAAAGGGCCAGACGAAAATACTGAAGTTGGTGGCTACAACTAATGAGAAGGCTCTCCATGCATCATTTGCTGTGTCACACTGGATAGCCAACACTGGTAAACCCCACAATATTTCAGAAACTTTTTTTTTTCTACCATGCGCCAAGCGGGTGGTTTCGATTATGATGGGACAAAGTGCTGCCAGCCAGCTTGATGCTCTTCCCCTGTCTAATGACACTGGTGCCAGGCGTATTCACAGTATGGCTATTGACCTGTATGAGCAGGTGATCGTCAAGGTAAAGCAAAGTATTTTTTTTGTAATCAAATGGATGAAATGACTGATGTGTCGGGTGCTGCTCAGATGCTGACCTACATTAGATTTGAAGATGACGGGAAACTAAAAGAGAAATTTCTGTTCTGCTGACCATTGCCTCAGTATGCAACAGGAGAAAAACTCTTTGCTCTTTTGAATGTTTTTGTCCCCAGTGCTGACCTGGAATGGCCAGGCTGTGTAAACATTGCAGTGACGGTGCTCATGCCATGACAGGAAAAAATAGCAGGTTTGTCACCAGAGTGCAGGCTCTTGCATCTCAAGCCATTTTGACTCACTACATGATACACAGGCAAGCCCTTGTTCCAATAAAAATGCCACCTGTTTTGAAACAAGTTCTCGATTAAGCTGTTGGCATTGTCAACTTTATCAAGTCTTGTCCAGCAAATGCCCGCTTGTTTGGAGTTTTGTATGATGAAATGGGAGCAGAGCACCGTCAGCTACTTTACCACACAGGAGTTTGCTGGCTGTTGCGGGGCACAGTGTTCAATCGTTTGTTTGAGCTCGGAGAGGAAGTAAGAATATTTCTTTCCAACAACAATTCTCCCCTAGCCCAAATGCTTGTAGATGCTAAATGGCTTACTGTGCTAGCTTACCTGGCAGATATTTTCAATCACTTGAATACCCTTAACATGTCACTCCTAAGATAAGATACGTCTGTCCTTACTCATTGACAAAATCGGAAGCTGAGTCAAGAAGCTGGCCTTGTGGTACGATTGCATAAATCGTGGCAGTCTGGAAGCATTTTATTTATTAGATAATTTTTTTGGATGAGAATGCCTTGCCAAAGAGTGACTTGCAATCGCTATCGTCATTGCCAGCCTTCTAGAAAGCCTTCAGCTACAGCTTTGAGAGTACTTCCCTGAAGAGGATCGGAAAGCAGAGGGGTGAATTAGAAACCCCTTTATTATTGAAGCTCGGATTTTCTCAGCAGCTTCTTGCTAACTTTTGGATTTCTGTGTGACAAGAATACTGAGAGCTATCGCCTGCAGCTCTAAAAGCGCTCATGCCCTTTCCGTCTACCTACCTTTGTGAATCAGGTTTTTCTGCACTCACTTTGCTAAAAACAAGTACAGGACCCCGCCTCACTGTTGAAGATGACCTTTCCCTTAGCCACACGGAACCCCGTTTCAAGCATTTGTTTTCATCCATGCAAGCTCACCCCTCCTATCAGGCAAGTAATGTAATTTTTAAAAAATGTATTATAATTATTTTTTATACTGCTGGCTATATTTTAGTTGTGTTGATATTGCCTTGTAATGCATGTTTTACTTAACAATACTAACTATTCTGCAGTAATACAAGGCAGTGGGGTCGCAAAGTAATTTTTATCGGTAGAAGGGGGTCGCAGTGCTGCGAACTTTGAGAACCGTTGTTCTAGTGGATGACATGCCGTGACATGACCACTTATATTTCATATATTTCACAACTACATTTTCTCATTTCTCTAAGAGTATTTTCTATTCAACCTTTTCTAAGATCTTACAGTAAATATAGTGTTTGTATGAAGAAAATAACCCAAGACACAAACAAGACACCCCATTGAACCATTGTTTTTTATTTAAGAATGAAGAAATGAAGAATAAATCAGTAAATTTTAGAGCGCTGCAATTGCATGGAAGTGAACATACTCTAATGTTTGTTTGTTTTTTAATCAAAAATTCTTCATAATAGCAAGTCCACCTGCCACACGAACATCGGTCTGACATTCTCATGCTCTCTGAGACCCGGACTTGAGGCAGTCGATACCATTCCTTCACAGTGAACCTGCAGGCTTATGTAGGCTCAATATCTGTGCTTGGACACTGTGAAATTGCACTATGCAGCATGTTCCACACATGATCAATCGAGAAAATAATTCCTAATGTCAATGATGATTTTTGTTTGGTTCAATTTAACAAAAAAATGACCCTTAGCCAACTTTGAGTATATTATGTAGCCTCTAAAAGGCTCTCAGGTGGTTCAGATGGTACATCAGATTGTAACCATTAACCTGTCACCCAGCAACACTGTGCCACCAGTAAGAAATACCACAAAGAACAGGTGGCATTTCTTGCATCCACTGGGTGATATTTTAACCCATACCAGGTTGTTCATTAAGTTTTAACTGCTTATATTGTGATGTCTAAGCAGCTATTGTACTTGGTTACTAAATATTGTGTTTGCTGTATTATTATTTTATTAAAGCAAATTCCACCATTCCTCTTAAAAGGAAATGTGCCCTTAGATTGAATTAGTTGTGAAAGTGTATTCAGAGTGATTTTCTCTGGTAAAAGGAAAATGCTTTCGGCTTCAAAAGCATGGTCTCTCTACTTGAGGGGAATAAAATAGCTATGTATCTATTAGACTGCTGTTTGCTACACTCTACCAGTCATCCGCA
Organism: Polyodon spathula; assembly: GCF_017654505.1. NCBI lineage: Eukaryota > Metazoa > Chordata > Actinopteri > Acipenseriformes > Polyodontidae > Polyodon > Polyodon spathula. Next base: position 27,914,680 of record NC_054536.1, read on the forward strand.
ATGCTTGATAGGTACAAGCTGTCAGAGTTCTCTTGCACTTTGGGTTCTTGTGTTTGATTTGTGCCACGTAAAATACATCTCTGTGCCTAATCTAGTGTCTCTTTTAATAGTCTTGGGTGACTGCATGTGGGTCCCAGAGAATACTACTTCATGTAGAAAAGGAGCAGCACATCATTGTGTTAATATTTTGGTAAAGTGATATCGTGAGCTGTGCCTTCTGTCCTCAACACAAAACATTACCCAGTTAAACTTATTAGAAATGATTTTTTGGCGCACAGCTTCCAATCCTTCACTGGTATTATTTAATGGCTTTTGCTTTACTGAAGATCTAAGCTACATTTACATCTGCACAATAAAACCAGTCTGTAAAATCTCAATTGTTCCAATATTGCAAAGGGGCTGCTACCGGTTTCAGCTGCAGTCTGCAATCCAGTTTGAAATCAGACATTTCACAGGTTTTCTTGTATGTGTCACATTTTTGTATACTTGAAATGTATAAATAGATTCACCAAGCGCCGACATTTCCCTGACAGTATATTATATTCACAGCCCTCATGCTCTGCCTATGTATTTTTTTCTGTAATAGGCAGAGATTTAAAACAGTTTATGCTTATTTGTTACCTTTTAATCATGAGTGTGAATTGGAGAGATCGAGTTCTGCCAGCCTGCAATCCAAACTGTGTCTAACAATCCCAATTAAAATCGATTTGATCTCAATCTGCTGCTGATGGAGCCTGATTTCAAGCTGCATTCAAGTCAGTCCCAGTGGCAGATGGAAATGTGGCAATAGTTTCAAGGAAGTTCACTTGGGAGCCATGAAGGTAGCAGTTCGGGCCCAACCTCTGCCTGTTACACTTACAGATACAGAGGAAAACATAATTACATTACGAATATCTTTATCCCTTGTGGATGAATATTGTCATTGCAGTAATATGTGCTTTAGTCGGTTATTATTTTGTATTATATTAGTACGTATACCACTGGATGTTTAGAAATCTATAGGAGGCACCAAGTTACCTGCTGAGAAGATGTCTTAGAAACAGGGGGCTGCAGCAACAGTTCCTATGGAGAGTGGGGGAAGTTTTAAAAAATCCATGTTTTATTTTCAAATACTGCAGTTATTAAGGGAATTAATCAACATGGTTAGGGCAAAAATGTCAAAAATATATATATATATATATATATATATATATATATATATATATATATATATATATATATATATATATATATATATATACCCACACATAGAGGGACACCCTGGATTTCAGTTCACTGAAGTAAAACCTAAAATAATTACTAGAGGATGCCAGAGAGTCATCTGGAAAGCAGACAAGAGTCTTTTTTTTAATTATTATTAATGCAGTTAATGTGTTTTCAGCTAGTTTAGGAAATACAATCATGCTAATTCTTCATATTTTAATTATTTCATCTTCTAATGTTTGGCAATGACTATAACTACAGTATGTGCTTAATAAATAATGTAAAGACCTGCAAGAAAATATTCTGCAGATTTTAGGAAGATAAAACTGCACTTCAGCAGTTGAATTGTGCATTTTGCTTAAGTTCAAGTGGTATTTTAAATAAGCTGATATATTATTAATAGGTAGTACTTTTTAAGAAGCAGATTTTATTCATTGATATTGCTTTTTAAGAAGCAGATTATATGGGATATAGGTACAATAACATGGTTTACTAAATAAAAATGTGTGGAAATTGACATTTTAAAATAAAAAAAGCATGTTGACATGTCTGTCCCTTGATGGTCATATGCTATTACGCCTTTCCTTTTGATTCTTTTCAAATTCCATAAAGAAATGACAAACATGGTTTGTGATTGGTGTGACATGGACCTGGCATTAGCCTCTGGCAGTAAAGTTAGATGGATGCAAGGTTGAACAGGTCAAGAATGGGGATTTTTGTGATACAGTCAATTAAACTTTGCATGGTTGAAAACACTGCCACTTACATAACAGTTGAACTAGAAAAAAATAAATGAAAGTTATGAATTCCTGTTACACGTAGAGAGTGTCTGGATTTTCAACTCCCCTGATACTAGATGATAATGTAATGTTCTGTTATAGTTTATCAGTTGTAAATGATCACGGTAATTATGATTATTGGCTAATATATAAAATATATAACATTTTATATAAATATATAAAATGTATTGTGATGCTAACTTGTTTACATAAATTTCTAAATATAGGCTTGCAAGTTCATACAAGTTCTAAATTGCGATAAACAAATATCAGCAGAAAAATTCAAATTCAAATGGGAATATGTAGGTAAACTAGAGCTGTCTCTGTTTTTATTTGTCTTTTTTACTGTCTTCTATATTTCTGAAACCCGTTTCTTAGACAGTGTAGAGGTGCATGCCTATGTGCTCTGACCTTTCAACTCTGGTTGTTTCTTTTTTTTTAAAAAAAAAGGGGCAGTCCTGTAGCAACCATTCACAATTTTAATGTCTCATAATTATATTTGAGTGCCTGATCTATTGATTCATTTTCTCAAGGTTTATAACAATACATCTTCAGTATGTCACAGATATGTCGATAGCATACACGGTTGGTTATTTATTTTATTGACGTGAGAAAAGTAGTTGACAGACCGTTAAATAATATGGGGATGAAAGTCACAGTTGGCACCATGCCTTTAGGAAGCACACTGTAAAAGCACACCATGAGTACCCAGAGGTGAGGTGTCTGTATGAAATGACTGCATGCTGTTAAAGAGTCCCTTGAATTGTAAAAAATGGCATTTTAAGATCTTCAACATGGGTTTGCAAAATGTAAAGCAGGTGTAGATTGGGGGGGGAACTAGCTTACAGTGCAAACTAAGAATAATAGAATAAAGGTTTACTATTAAAAGAAATCTTAAAAGGTTCAAATTGAAGTGAGTAATCTTCGGTGGACAATGCATCTGTTCATTTCAGATTGTTGCGTAGGAGCTGCTCTAACTGGAACTGAATTAACTGAAAAGTAGAAGGGGCCAGTTTGAGAAAGCTGGTGCTGTATCAAGCTGTGGAAGTGAAGCTTGAAGCTGGTCATTAGTGTGTTTGTGGAAAATCAAGACCAAACTCCTTCAGGTCTTTATTCCTGGGTGCTAGTATTTATTCTTATTCACCCTTTATAGTTGTTGTTATTTGTTTTATTTTTCAATGCAGAATGAAGGTGGTCTGTCAAACTAGCTATAGGAATAGCATAGAGGTTGGCATTCTGGACTGCTAATAGGGACATGGGACTCTCCTACTCACTGACCACCTGTGAGGATTTTACCCATCAGCTACAGCAGCATCTAGAAAAGCATCAAGAACCAAAACTGAAAATCCACACCGAAGGTACTGTTTTAATATTTGTTATAGTTTTCAACCGTTACTGGGTAATATGAAGTTGGCTCTCTATTACGGATAACCAAGGAAAGCATCCTATAAGCAGTGTGCGTTTAACCTAATTAAATTCTCCAGAAGGTAATAAAGCAGAACATTTCTGATTTAATAATGCATGCCATTTTTAAAATTTGCAAATGGATTTGGTCTATGTCTTGTCATTGTGTGTAGTATTATTAAACTCAGAATGATAGTTGAATATTAATTTGTAAACATGTTACAAATATATAAGACATAATAGTGTCATGCAACCCTATTTATTTGAAGGTGTACATGTGTGTGCGCATGTGTGTGTGTGTGTGACAGAGCAAAGCTCTGTCCTTTTTAAATTGGCAGGGATGGGGTTAATTTTCCCTACCTGCCCGGGTTTATTATGTTCAGGTGGCTGGGGTTGATTAGTTGATTAGATGATTGGTTTAATTAACGATCAATCAGCGCCCAGCCACCTGACATAAAAGGAGGCCTCTGCTTCTCATTTGGGAGGAGGAAGCTGAGGAAGCAGGTTGGTGTTTGTGGGGTTTTGTATTTGTGAATCCAGTGAAGGCATTGCCCAGACTGGAAACCTTAATTTTGCAAGTTTTGTTTTTGTATTGTTTTATTTGTGTTTAAATCCCTTTATTTTGCCCTTGTGCATGTTTATTTTATGTTTATTTATAATAAAAGTATATTTGTTTGAACTGCAGTCTGTCTCTGGGCCGCTATCCACTCACCAGCCTGTCAGTGTGACTGACCAAAAAAGACATCACAAATTTTAGGACAAAAAAAAAACAAACTATATGAACATAATTTAGATATTTTATTTAACATCATGTAAGAAAATAAACTACAAAATGATATCACAAAGTCTGCCGTCTACGGAAAAATGTGACATTTCAAAATGTCCCATTTGTTAATTTATGCCAGTTGTTAGAAAACTACAAAGCAGTATTTAATTCAATATGTTAATGTGACATTATTCAATAGGTTTCATTCGACTTTAAGAATCAAAATTGGGGTGATGTAAACCTTTTGGCCATTGCTGTAGATAGGAGAAATGTCCTAAAAACTACTGTTGTAAATAATAAATACTGTTTTTGGAGTAACAAGACAGATTCCCTGATAGTACTCCAGGCTCATTTTACTCCGTGTTATAACGAAGAAACTGGAAATTAGCAGTATGGGATAGTTCCTTATTTTTTCCCACTATGGGAGATATTTTTGGAGATATAGACAGTAGCTTGCCATTAGATTTGTAGTTATTTATCAACATAAGGCAGTTTATTATTATTATTATTATTATTATTATTATTATTATTATTATTATTAAATACATTGTACCTTGTTTTCTGTCAGCTGTTATTTGTTTACAGAATGTGAGTCTTAAGTTGTATATGTAGCTATTTAAATTTTATTGAATTTGTGCTGCCTGAGAGTTGGTATAAATGCCAGCCTGTACCCTAATTAAAGCACATGAATGAGTTTTTAATATTGCAAAGCCGGAGATCACATATTAATGAGGCACATTTTTGAAAATGGAAGACTTTCGGTTGGCTTGAACTAAAAAATTGTTCGTGACATTTTAGCTTGTTGTTGAGCTCCTGAAAATATCTAATAATAATAACAATAAAAGAGAAACAAAGAGATGTTTGTTAGTTCTGCCACTCTAATCCCTCTAGTGTGCTGTGCTATCTTCAATAGGATTTTGCTAAAGTTTTTCCCAGTATGGCATAGTGACATGAGGGACCAGAGAGCAAGCTTGGCTTTTTAATATTGGAGTGTCAGCAAACTGACCGGCCTTATATATATATATATATATATATATATATATATATATATCTATATATATATCGATATTCATATCTATATATATTATCATACACGCCGCAAGTTTTAGGCAGGTGTGAAAAAATGCTGTAAAGTAAGAATGCTTTCAAAAATAAACATGTTAATAGATTATATTTATCAATTAACTAAATGCAAAGTGAGTGAACAGAAGAAAAATCTACATCAAATCAATATTTGGTGTGACCACCCTTTGCCTTCAAAACAGCATCAATTCTTCTAGGTACACTTGCACAAAGTCAGGGATTTTGTAGGCATATATTCAGGTGCATGATTAAACAATTATACCAAACAGGTGCTAATGATCATCAATTCAATACGTAGGTTGAAACACAATCATTAACTGAAACAGAAACAGCTGTGTAGGAGGAATAAAACTAGGTGAGGAACAGCCAAACTCAGCTAACAAGGTGAGGTTGCTGAAGACAGTTTACTCTCAAAAGTCATACACCATTGCAAAACTGAGCATAGCAACAAGACAAAAGATAGTTATACTGCATCAGAAAGGTCTCTCCCAGGCAGAAATTTCAAGGCAGACAGGGGTTTCCAGATGTACTGTCCAAGCTCTTTTGAAGAAGCACAAAGAAACGGGCAACGTTGAGGACCGTAGACACAGTGGTTGTCCAAGGAAACTTACTGAAGCAGATGAAAGACACATCATGCTTACTTCCCTTCACAATTGGAAGATGTCCAGCAATGCCATCAGCTCAGAATTGGCAGAAATCAGTGGCACCCTGGTACACCCATCAACTGTCCAGAGAAGTCTGATCAGAAGTGGCCTTGATGGAAGACTTGCAGCCAAAAAGCCTTACCTCCAACATGGAAACAAGGCCAAGCGACTCAACTATGCACGAAAAAAAAAAACTGGGGTGCAGAAAAATGGCAGCAGGTGCTCTGGACTGATGAGTCAAAATTTGAAATATTTGGCTATAGCAGAAGGCAGTTTGTTCGCCGAAGGGCTGGAGACTGGTACACAAATGAGTGTTTGAAGGCAACAGTGAAGCATGGTGGAGGTTCCTTGCAAGTTTGGGGCTGCATTTCTGCAAATGGAGTTGGGGATTTGGTCAGAATTAATGGTCTCCTCAATACTGAGAAGTACAGTAAGATACTTATCCATCATGCAATACCATCAGGGAGGCATCTGATTGGCCCCAAATTTATTCTGCAGCTTGACAATGACCCCAAACCTACAGCTAAAGTCATTAAGAACTATCTTCAGCGTAAAGAAGAACAAGGAGTCCTGGAAGTGATGGTGTGGCCCCCACAGAGCCCTGATCTCAACATCATCAAGTCTGTCTGGGATTACATGAAGAGAGAGAAGCAACTGAGGCTGCCTAAATCCACAGAAGAACTGTGGTTAGTTCTCCAAGATGTTTGGGCCAACCTACCTGCTGAGTTCCTTCAAAAACTGTGTGCAAGTGTACCTAGAAGAACTGATGCTGTTTTGAAGGCAAAGGGTGGTCACACCAAATATTGATTTGATGTAGATTTTTCTTCTGTTCACTCACTTTGCATTTTGTTAATTGATAAATATAATCTATTAACGTGTATAATTTTTTAAAGCATGCCTAAAACTTTTGCACAGTACTGTATGTGTGTGTGTGTGTGTGTGTGTGTGTGTGTGTGTGTGTATACACACACACACACACACACAGTAACAGTCAAAAGTTTGAGTACACTTGCTGGAAACTAGGTTTTTTTTCATAATTGACAATGTTTTACGTCGTATATGTTTCTGTAAATACTTGAAAATAAAAACACGTTAGAGTATACGAAACAAAACATAAGGAGTATCAAAGCAATGTTCAAGAAAATTGAAAATTGTCTCTAAATCTTGGATTCCTCAAAATAGCCACCCTTTGCCTTAATAACAGCCTCACAAACACAAGGCATTCGGTTAACAAGTTTCAGCAGGAAATCACCCAACATGTCTTCCCAGCTCTTCTGCAGCAATTCCCAGAGATGTAGGGCACATATGGGTAGCTTTGCTTTGACTCTTCTGAGAGAAAAGCAACCGAGGCTGCCAAAACAGAAGAACTGTGGTTAGTTCTCCAAGATGTTTGGGCCAACCTACCTGCTGAGTTCCTTCAAAAACTGAGTGCAAGTGTACCTAGAAGAACTGATGCTGTTTTGAAGGCAAAGGGTGGTCACACCAAATATTGATTTGATGTAGATTTTTCTTCTGTTCACTCACTTTGCATTTAGTTAATTGATAAATATAAACTATTAACATATCTATTTTTGAAAGCATTCTTACTTTACAACATTTTTTCACACCTGCCTAAAACTTTTGCACAGTACTATATATATATATATATATATATATATATATATATATATATATATATATATATATATATATATATAAACATAAATACCCATTAATAATGAAAAAGTTTTTCAATTAAATGACGCGGTTACAAAGAGAAAAAGAAGACACTGGGGGTCTCTGTCTGTTGCTGCGCTCTCTCTCTCTCAGCCCCACTCTGCCAACGTTAGATAGCAAATGTAATTGAGACAATTCGCTCAGGGGAATTATTTCTTTGTACTTTATTTTTTATTTTTTATTTATTACATTTTTTTTTAATATGTATCTACCTTTCAGGTCAGCGTGTCTTGTTGACATTTAATTTATTTCTGTGAGGATGTCTGAGCAAGACAAATTGAACCAAGAGGCAGTGGAAGAAGCTGTCAGTTGTGAACAGGAGAGTGAAGGCTATCAACACTCCCCAGACCAGTCTATCATTGAAACCGGGAGCCTGGAAGTGGAAGAGAATGAGAGCGAGAGGCAGAAGGAGGAGACGGTGCAGAGCGACAAGGCAGAACTGCAGCAGGTGAGAGAGATAGAGGGGATTGACCGAGTGTGTGCCATGGCTTGGAGTCTGCTGGTGGTGTCTTGTTACAAATGTTTTGTAATTATTCATGTTCCAATATTAAGACACAATTGGGGCTGGTGACACTACCAAGATAAAACAAAACACTAGGCATGGTCCAGGAAGTTAAAGTAAATAAATATTTATAAACACATAATCAGAATTATTAAACAACTAATCCATAGGATTGTTTATCTGAATGGTTCTAACACAACCTGATGCATTACTCAGCTGATAACTTGCTGAGCACACTGCTATAGTTTTGTATTAAAAAAAAAAAAAAAAAAAAAATACATTTTCAAACTGGGACTTTTTAACTATTTTATCGTTTCTGACCCTACAAAAAAAATTTAAGATCAAAACTGTTTTCCTGAGACGTCTGGTAATCCTAGTTGTTTAAAACATCCATAAAGTAGTCATGGTCAGTTTCTAGACTGTCCTACATGACATATGGAATTTAAATGTCATTGCATATGACTTTTTTTTTATGTATATTGATGCGAGTGAAATAATATAATTAATTATCAATTCATGGCAGCCGAACTGCCACTTCTTCTTCTTCTTCTATTTTTTCTCTTTATTAGTCTTTTGGAACCCTTCTGTCATCTATCTTGTTGCTAGTGCTTCCTAAGACAGGTTCCCACAAATACTGAGTCATCTGTAGTTCTTTTTTGTGTCTGATTCTGGATGTTAGGTTGGGTCAAGGTCAACACGTGGGTTTATTTTTATTATTGGGCAGACACAGAAGAACATCATGGGCAAAAAATATTCTGCTAGCAGTAGCTGCCTAAATAGAGTTCTGTTATATTAATTAGCCACACAGCTCTGCATTGTAGGTGTTTAAAGCCAGCTTATAGATTATTATTATTATTATTATTATTATTATTATTATTATTATTATTATTATTAGTCCTTTCTTTTTGGTAGGGGTGAAGCTGATGTAATACATTTGGATCTTCTTTGTAGCCTAGGTCCATTCTTACAGTACCTCCAGACTTTACAACACAGTAAATACACGTGCTGTCATTTTCATCCACTGTTTGTTGTTTGCTGTCACAGAAACGAGGGGTAAACCAGGGGCAACAGAAAAAAAGACCCAAGGTAGGGTTAACTTAAAGTGTGTGCATGCTAAGCCAGTGTGGTTAGTGGAGGAAAGGTATGTGAATGCACAAGTTTGACTGTTATGCACATCTACAGTATACTGCAGTGTTTGTGTGCGTGTGTGTGATTTTTTTTAGCTGTTTCATAAATTCAGTAGGATAGTTGACGTTGTGCATTTTATTACAGCAGGGCAGGGAAGGGTTTATAAAAGGATAAGCTGGAATACTACAGTTGAATAGCATTTATTGATTATTACATGTTATTCTTCATGGCAAACTTGAACCTGAACATATTTGATATGCATTCTACACAGTATACTGGGTTTGAAATTATGTCAGATAGTAGCACTTTAAATCCAAATTGCTCCATACAGTAGAATTCAGCTGAAACTTGTGCATTTCTCTGATGTCCAAAATAATGCTCTATGGTTCTACAGTTTTTGGCAAATTACTTTGGATTATTTAGAATGCACATACCATACTGCATTATTTACCTTTATTTTATGTGACGTTTAGAAGTAAAACTTAACCATTACAAGAACAGTCAGAGAAAAGTTACTGTGTGTTCAGCCAATGTACATTGGTAATGTGTATCAATGTAAATAAAAAAAAACAAAAAAAACACCAGGATGCAAGACGCATAAATGACAATACAGCTGCTATGTAGTCCTTCCTTGCTGCTACAGTCATTATGCCCTCCCTATACATGTAAAGAGCACGTCCTGTGCTGCTTTTAGTTGTTGTGTCAGTTGCTTACTTGATGTTGTTTGCACTTGTTATTCTTCTATATCTTCAGCTAAGAGGTTTACGCCAAACTTTTCAATGAGAGTTGCATTACAAATGTAAATATTTAGCAATACTTCACCACACTGCAGAATTTTGATTTATTTGTTCAGGCTTGCGACTGGTCCTTGGCTGTTTTATTTCCTATATTCCCAGTGCAACTGTAGTCTGGCTAAATTTAGTGAGAGTGCTTTCTTTTATTGAGGCCATGCATCTTGCTTTCCCTGTGGTTGGCATTGCAGTAGCAGTAGCACAGTTTCATGACGACAATGTTTTTGAGTGGCTTATAAGACCTTTTTTTCATCCTCAAAACCTGACAGCTGCTGTTTAAGATGCTGTACGATTCCAGCAAATTACATAGTTGCTTTTGTTTGTTGCAGTCGGGAGCGAAAGGTAAACTGGTGCGGAGTCTTGCTGTGTGTGAAGAGTCTTCCCTGCCTCCAACCACAGATGGTTCTGAGGATAATCAGGTAAGGTCCCCATTCCCTGTCCAGCACCAGCAGCACATAGAGCTGGTGCCAAGATGATTCAAGGGCATACAAGGTCTTAAAACCTTTCTGGGTTAAGCCTGGGTTACAACCTTCTGTTCTATCTGTGTCTCTCAATCTATATGTCTGTTTGTCTGTCTTATCTGTCTGTCCATTTAGCCATCAACCTGTTTAGCAAGAATGCAATCAGCAACCAGTTTCCTAATCAAATGGATTGGTAAAAATGGATAATAAGAAATGACTTGAACAGATTAATATTCAAAAGCATAATTAAAATGAGCATGCGTATATTATTATACAAACATATGCATTGAGAAAACTTTATCATTAAAGCGCAAGTAGTAAGAAAAAAATTCAAACCTTCACAAAAACCTTCAAATACAAGAGATGACATGCATGTGTTGGTAATATAATGCTTATTTAAAATGTGAGGCTTCAGATAGTTCACCAGGAGAATTCATTGATCATTGAATGTTTGATTAAAGCTCAGAAGGTAAAGCCGCGCCATTCACCAATCAATAAATTGCTGCATCTCTTCTTTTAACTATGTAAAAAGCACAACCACTGGGAGGTTATATTTTGGTATTTATAGGCTTCTAATGAGTTGAAAGGGTTGAAAAAAAACACCATGACAGACAAAACCATAATGACAAAGAAAGCCTGGTTCTTTAACAAATAAAGATCATAGGCACAGTAGTAGCTAGTAGCTGTTTGCTTTTGTTTTGTGCAGACAGGGAAATAAATTAGACAATTTCAGTGGAGTGGTATTTACACCATCAAGTGAGTCAGAAGCTTATCAAAAAAAAATAATAATCCCACCTGCTCGTGGTACCCCTTGCTCTACCCGTTGAACCACATTGCCTCCCCAACCCTATATCCACTCAGAATTTGGTGCAAGCATAAAGAAGTAGATGTGCAGACCTCTGTGAAAGTCAATACTCTGTGTTGGGTTGCCAAGGAGTCATAATTGCAGATTGAATGCATTGTGATGGGTTGTCAATGTATTGCTGGGTAAACATGGGTTTTTCGTGTTCAAATATTCTTTAAAAATATAAATCATAAATTTTCAATGAGCTGAAAAACAAAAGTATAATTCATACCATATTACAGTAAAAAAAATCTCTGGGGGGGGGGGGGGGGGCAGAATAAACCTGGTACTCCATCGAAATGCAGAATAAGGAAAGGATAGAAATACAGTCTTTTATAAATTCTGTTATATGAACAAATATGAACTGGTCGTTTTTTTTTTTTTTTTTTTTTTTTTTTTAAAATACATTTCAAGCTGTGTTTTTCCAAATATTCAAATATTTGTTCCTGCCCTATGCCAGTGGCCACTCTAAATCCCAGGGTCATACAGCAAGTAGGTTGTATAGCTGTATTTTTAACCCAAAATCTCACATCTCTTTGGGAATTGCAGGATTCATTTCAACTGCAAATTACCAGCTCGGCAAGCTTTCAGGGAGATGACAAACCCAGTAAAGATGAAGGGGACAGAGAGCAAGAAAAAGACAAAAACAAAGAAAAAGACAAATCCACCGAAAAACCAAAAATCAGAATGCTATCAAAAGGTGAGCTGTGAATTAATTTTATTTACTTAAAAAAAGTAGCAATTCACATGTTATATGTTAAACATCTGATAGACTTTGATTTAACTTTCAATAAAAATATAGTTCATTGTATAAGAGTTTTTAATAACCTGTACCCACTTTTGGGATCCTACTGTTTTATGTTTAAATGTAAATTCATATCATTATTTTTCTGGATGTATCAGACCAACTAAGGATAGCAAAATTAACATTTAATCCCTGCATCCAGAATATTCTGCTTTAATAAATCCATAACCATTACTCTCATTTGCTTGCTCATAAAGAGTTCAATTTAAAAGCCTAATTAAATTAACTTCATAGCTAGGGGAATGCATTTTTTAAAGTAAAATAACCCTGTGCAAGGTAGAATCAGTCATGCTGTAGCTCAGTCTAAATAGATGTTGTTCTGCATTATTGTACGTTGTTCTACATCATTATGCTTTATTAATGAAACAGTTTTTTTTTTTTGTTTTCTTTTTTTTAAGAAAACAGAATCAGTCCCTTAGTCAATAAACTATTGGTTTCTCCAGGATTGCAGTTTGTCCTCTAAATGCCTTTATGTATAGTTTATATTCATGCAAATTTATGCACATGTATGGTTGTCCACTTTGTAATGAATATAGACATAATACAGCACTTGGAAACAGGACTTTATGGGGAATATATGTGTGGGCTTCCAGTTTGAGTGTCTGTTTATGTGGGCGATGTAATAGCACTTGTGACATTTTGTAATTATGACCTCTTAAATAAAGCTGTGTTCAATTCAGTTTGAGGGGCAAACAAACACAGTAAGTGTTGGAGCAGTTTTGACATTGACATTTTTTTTTTTTTTGTATTATGTTTGCATGAGACATGATGTTTCCTTGTAGTTCTTTGTCAAAAGCAAATATATAGGCAATATATAGTCAATACAGAAAACCTGGCCGTTGCCCTGTCTGGGCAGTTTTGTATAGGTGCAGCTTTTACTCACTCCCCAGATAAAAAAAAAAATTAACCAACAATATTTTGTTAAGTTCATTGTGCACATGAGCATATGGTTGCCTCTAATTTATTATACATATATAATATTTATTAGGGGAAAGGTTTTGGCATTGCTGGATGCTCAAAGTGGGGTTGTTAAAGCCAATCCCACTTCTGCATGAATTGCATATAGGTACTTCATAGAGCATACAATGTACAAAGTTATTATTTATTACAGAACATCTGAAAACATGGTAATATCATTATTTCATGAAGTGAAAGAGCTTATTACAAAAAAAAGAACAGAATTCTTGGATGCTGCATGCTGATTGGCTGTTGAGGAAAAAACTAACTACAGCTGTATGTTAGTGCAACACAACACACGCCCTGTTGTCTGTTATCCCTTACTTATAAAACCTAGTCACATTTTCAACCACCTTTTTTTCACAACTGCTTCTTCAACTGAACTTTGTTTAGTATATTTCTTATGCCCTCAGCCAGGATATATCTCACTTTTTAATGTATATTTTTTAATAAGAGTTTTAAATTTCATGGGTTGAAATTTCTAATTTCAACCCATGGTTCACCATGGTAATTTTACACTGTAATTTTACATATTCATTGTGTAAACTGGCGGATTCTAAACCTGATGTGACAGATGATATTAGTTGAGTCAATGTTAAAAGGGAATACTCTATTATACATAAAGTAGCAAACATCTATTTGTATAACACTCACCTAAGACTAATGATTGTTTTCACCAAAACCAGCAAAGTAGACTATATCATGCACTAGCGTTGTTTTACAGCAAAAAGATCAGCAATTACTGGCTATGCAGCATCTGTTCACATTCTGGTGTTTAGTTTCAAATTAAATTGGATCAGAAAGGAAAAGATTTGTACATAACCACAAAGGCTAAAATAAATGCTCTATCAGACAATAAGAGCATTTTGCTTTGGGAAGTGACCAGGATATAAACCCTACATGTAAACAGGTTGCTGTTAAAAGTTTTTTGGGGGAAAAAATCTTGTAACATCATTACTAGTGTATTATATGGTATAGTTACTTTGTTCAAAGGAAAAAGCAGGTTTGATTGTCTTAATAATAATACTAAAAATAATAATAATAATAATAATAATAATAATAATAATAATAATAATAATAATAATAATAATAATAATAATAATAATAATAATAATAAATGTTTTTTCTTTAAAATAAAGACCTAAAAATACAGCTTTAGCACACAGTCCCATCCCCTACAGATATTAATTAATTGTATGTATTTATTTATTTACCAATCTGAACAATAGAGTAATTGACTATGTATATATTTGAAATATGTGTATGTGAGTAATAAAACCTTTTTGTTTCAGATCACAGCCAGGAGTACACAGACTCCACAGGCATCGACTTACACGAATTCCTTGTAAACACTTTAAAGAATAACCCCAGGTATGATCCATTAAGCTTTTTTTCTGTATCTGGTGTCTGAGAAAAAAAAAAATACCTCCCCATTTTAACTTAAAACAAAAGTAAGACAAAGCCTGAATGTCCTGGAAACTAGAGGCGGTCATTAAAACCTTATACTGAAAAATGGCCATTTATCTCCCAAGATGCATACCTCCTGAAGAAATCGTTTATTATATTAAGGGCAACACTCTTGGGCTCAGGAAATGAATCCCGCTGTCTACTTCTGTCATGAAAAAACATACATTTTTTGCAGCCCACTGCAGAAAACTAGCTTTGACAGATAAGATTGTTAAAATTGTGCAAATTCAGAACAGAATTATATCTACTCCTCATAAGCATTCAAGTTATTACAAGTAGATGCATTCAACAAACACCCAGGACAACCCTAAATGCTCCACAGGGATTTGTATTCATTCTTTTTATAAATTCTTTAATAGCAAGTTTTTCATGATTTTTGCAAATACTGTTGGATTTAATGAGTGCTGTAAAACCCCCTCCCTCCTATCAGTTATCCCTTATCCACTTACTGGCTGTTTTTAACCGCCAATGTCAATGTTTATTACAATAAAAGAATAAAATTATACTTCAGTCAGTTAAATACTACATGCAGTCTACAGAAAAGATTATACCTCACCCCCCTCCTCATTAATGCAAAACTTAAATCCCACATTATTGGTGATTTGTGGATTGTAACACTTTCCACAATATAATGCTTCTGTTATTTGGCCAGTAGCTTTTATTAAGCTGTACAGTAGTTAACTCTTGTATGATGATGTTACCATATTGTCCATCACATTCCTCTTAATTATTGTTCACAGGGACAGAATGATGCTGTTGAAAATGGAACAAGAGATCATTGATTTTATTGCAGACGATAAGTAAGAAGCTCATTATTTATTTATTCGATTTTATTGTTTGCTCGACACATAGAGCTGGTTGTTTCTGTAGCAGCATCCCAAAAGTTAAGACTTCCCACATATGGAGCTGTTTTAAATGATATATCAATGTATGCCAATTCATTTAAATATATTTTACAAGCATTTATTTCTTCTTCTTTGGTTTTTGTTTTTAATTCAGTGTTTTTTGTGGTAATATTCAGATGTCCCAGTGAGGCTGGTATTTATTATGTAATATCTTTGTTTACTTATTTTAATACTTTTCTCACTTTGTTTAATCTTTTGTCTTGTACCATACCCCATAATCATAAAACTGAACGACTGTACTGAATTCAGTAAAGCCTTCTCGGTTTATTTTTTGTCTTAATCATACTACTAATAATACATCACAGTGCCCATATACAGTAAAAGGGAATTATGCAAGTTTGAAATTAAACATTATAATTGGCTACAGTAGCACCTTAAAGATACATTACAATATTGTATAATTGTAGTTAGCTCTCCAGATAAGCAATACATCATGTATGTTATTTAAATTTAATGCATAACGAATACGCATAACAATTTTGCTGCACAGCTTGAGTTTGCTTGTTATACAGCTTATTGCACTTCGTTGGTTCCTGGCGTCTCAATGGTCAATTATGAATATACTGCATGTGGTAGCTAGAGAATGCTGGGGCAGCTGATTGTAGCCTGCCTGGAAATTGTCAATAAGTCTGGCTTTCAATAAACAAACACAAATTAAAAAAAAAAAAAAAAAAAAAAACAACAACACAGTTGAATCCACTCACTTGCAATGTGGTGGTTTGTGACTGTAGAATAAGAAACTGGATTTTGGATGCTGGATTTCTCTGGGCCATCTCAGTCCCCCTCAACCTATTCTTAACAGTTTACCTGTCTGACAGCTGAATCTATATATTAAATACAGTATTCTGTGATTGGATATTATGGGATTGCAGATCCCATAATTTAGCATTAAGGTATATACAGTATTTATTGAAAGTACCACTCACTACTGCAAGGTAATGTTGCATTTTACTCACACCAAATATATTTTACTCACATGGTGTCTAAATTGGAGAGTAAATTAGTAAATTACTCAATGACCAAAAACCTTATCTGGAGCGCTGATTGCACCAATGAGCATCAATTGAATGAATATTTAATAGAGCATGAACAATAGCCATCCTAAATACTTTATCAAACAATGGCCAATCCATTGCACTTCTCATGTACTGTAAAAACACTTAAGAGGAACTCTCAAGATTATGCAGATTTTTAAAGTGTGTGATCTGTGCCCTGAGTAGCATATTTTCTTTATCAGAAGACTAAAGAATGTTGAGCTGTTCCATGACTAGTGGTTAAGTAGTGTATTTACATTCACTGCACCAGTTTGTTTGTTTTTTACCAAGGCGCGTTGTCTTTTCTCTTCCAGCAATCACTACAAGAAGTTTCCACAGATGTCTTCATACCACAGGATGTTAGTACACAGGGTAGCAGCTTATTTTGGAATGGATCATAATGTCGATCAAACAGGAAAGTCTGTTATTATCAACAAAACAAGCAATACAAGAATGTAAGTAATGATGTTTGGTTAAAATTTTCCTAAAACGTTTACCCTCATTTCTTATTAAGGATGTTGTGTCTATTTTGTGAATAAGACATCAGTCATGAATAATTACTGCACCTTATTTCCCTGTTCTTCAATAACATATCCAGACATACCGTAAGCATAGTGTGTGTGTGTGTGTGTGTGTGTGTGTGTGTGTGTGTGTGTTTGTATGTGTTTATAACATGGATCTGTCACTCCGTCCCAGTTCAGACAATGACTGTCTCATTTTAAAATGTATTAAACCATCAATTGGTTTAAATAAACAGGTTTGGTGTTTACATCCTTTACAATAAAAGAACTGCACTGTTGAGCATGGCTTGAAAAGCAAGGTTTGCTATTTCTGTGATTTTGGCCCCTCATAAATTAGACACTGAAGCTGTTGTGCAAAATGTGTGCCATTCTTTCCCGATGCCTAAGAAAGGGCTATTATTAAGTTCTCATGTGACACTACAAAAATTTTGTGTGTTATGGACAGTTTAAATGAACTTTGTACAAAATATAGAAAACGTGACATGGCTTTTGAAATATATATATATATATATATATATATATATATATATATATATATATATATATATATATATATATATATATTCATGTAAGAAGATTTACATGTTACAGTGCAATTATAAATTCATTTTAAAGTGTTACATCATCACATTTTAGCCAATTTAAATAAGGTACCCCATTCCCAAACTTCCATCATTAACCCTCTTCTATTACATCAGTCCAATCCACCCAGATTATCTATTGATCACATAATCAGTCTTGACCCCTCCCTCCATCTAGCATTATATATAAATGTGTATTAAATACAAGGTACTGTATGATAGGAAAGACCTTGGCTACATTTATTGCTACCTGTTATTGGAAATGGAATACCACTAATCTGCAGTGGCTGTCTTTCAACACTTAAGCCAGCTCAATCGTCAAACAAGACAGAGTTTTCAATTTCCTGTTCTGTCTCAAAATCACACCTTTTGGATATCATATTCATGTTTCACTTCTATACAGTATATGGTTTGAGGTTTGTAACTAACTTGGTATGCAGCTTATGTAAGTTTGATAGGATAAAGGGCACAAACTAGCTGTGATAGTGATATATGTTAGTACTTCCAAGGTTCTTTGCATCTTGTAATGAGGTACAATTGGAGGTGTGAACCGAATCTATTGTTTCCAATAGTCCACCGTAAGTTCCTGTTCTGTGTATCTGTTAAATAGCTGTTATTAGAGCACATGTGGTTTATGGAGATGGGGTTGTTTAATGAAGGATGCACCCACTTAACAAAATAGTCTCCCTGCAGAAAGATACACATTTAAGTAATGACTGCTATGTTTATCAGTGCACCTTTTTTAAGCAGCGGATTACTTAACATTTACAGTCTTTCATTTTTTTCATATAGACATATGTACTGTATATTCTACAAAATTGAAATAACTTAATGTTGTACTTTAGTTCTAAAGTTTATCCAGCATATCTGGTAAGTTCTAGCCTTATCGCGTTTCGCGCTTGAGCAGAAACATCAGTTTGTCCTAAAATAAATATGAAAATAGACTAAGCTTCTGAATACCATTTTATGTTAAAAGACAATCAATTGAGTTTCAAGTCACCATGCATGTCCTCCAGAGAATAAAAATAACATTGGTCCAAATGTAGGTCACTGTTTTTTATTTTATTTAATTTTTTTATCGCACTGATTTAACTATTTGCTTTTTGTCAGTATGAAAAAAAAATACAATGGCAATTAATTCTATAATTAATTCTCTGGGACAGAGTAGCAAGGGTGTGTCTGTTTGGTTCACTGACTGACAAGCTGTTTTAAAATGGGTGGGAATGAGTCTGCAGTGGAAACCTTTTGAGAGCGTACATAATCAAATAGGACATTCAACAACAACAATAGAAGATGGAACTGCAGAAGAATGCAGTACACTGGAACCACAAATTAACAGTCGTGTCACATTAAACAAAGCTCCTAATTACTTATTACAATTACTTGGCATCTAAAATAAATGCTGATATTTTCATTAAATCATTAAAACATATTACATTATTATGTAAACTTAGAATATTTATTTATTTATTTATTTATTTATTTATGTATTTATTCTTTTTTGAATAACACATGTTTTAAAATATTCTTAGTTTGACAGAATGGCTTTTGTAACAGTCTCCTTCTGTGCCAACAGACCTGAGGAAAGATTTTGTGAGCACATAAAGGATGATAAGAGTGAAGAATCTCAGAAGAGGTTTATCTTGAAACGAGACAACTCCAGTATTGATAAAGAAGATAATCAGGTATTCCTTTTCACAGTGCATGTAGCCAGTAGTAAGTGTGGTCTGCTATCCAGTAAACATGCATTTGCTACCAATATGTTATAAATGTATGTGGTTAAAGATTCTGTAGACATGCATGACATGATTTCTGCTCTGACTCACTTTGTGCCACATTTTTCTGTTTGATTTGCAGTCAACAGTCGCTGTCTGCGTTGCACCAAACTACTGATTTATGATTTTTATTAAAGTAAAAATTGGGTTATATTCATATTCAACAAAAAAGTTCCAAGCACATTTTCCTGCTGCAGGGCATCAAATTATTCGATCAAGATGAATGCAGTTCAGTGTTTTATTGAAGTCGACACTTCTGTGTTAGCTAGCTTGTGTGGCAAGCTAAAGCTTGGCCACCTGTTTGTTGGCATTAATCTAAAATGCATGGTCTGTGAATCAATTTCCAAAACAGAAGGAAAATCATATCTAATAAACAAACCAGCCATCCTTTCTTCCATTTTCCATAAAAAAAAGGTATTTCGCTGCATAAATCACAAATGTGTATTAGGGTTTCTGATATTTAGACTGCTAAATATTATATTCCAAAAGAAAAAAAAAAGTGTACATAATTTAGCTTTGTGGTAGACTGATAATAGTTCTCCAAAGTACACATGTTTTTAACTTTTTTGTGAGTTACCTGACCTGTAAGTATGTTAGTTACTGTAGATGGGTTAATCCTATTAATCCTAATATCTTGCCCAATATTAGTTAATGATAGAATAACCTAGTAAATTATACTCCAGGTGCTTGAATTAACTGCATAGTACTTTAAAGGTAATATATATTTTGTACACTTAAAAGACGTAACTGTAGGGTCTCCCGAGTAGTGCACTCCGCCTGGAGGTCGCCGGTTCCAGGCTATTCCATTGGGAGTTCCCAGCCGAGCGCCACCCGGAAGGGGAAGGCTTAGGTCGGCCAGGGTGTTCTCGGTTTACCTTGTACCAGCGACCCCTGTAGACCAGCCGGGTGCCTGCATGCTTGCCTGCAAGTGGCCCAAAGCTGCATTGTCCCCCGACACTGTAACTCTGAGGTTGCTGAAAGACGGGGTCGCAAAGTGAAAAGAAGCAGACGGCTGACAGCACTCGTTTCGGAGGACGCGGGTGTTCGTCTTTATCTCTCCCGGGTCATCACAGGGTTTTAGTGGTGACGTAGGCTTACGAATTGAGCATTTCAAATTGGGGAGAAAATTAGGTAAAATACAATTGCCGATTCCAAATAAAAAAAGGTAACTATATTGTGGAAACGATTTATTTTACATGTTAAAGTAGCCGTGTGAATTTAGTGCTTTTAAGCTTGGTTAATAGGTCAGTCAGGTCACTGTGTGTGTGAGTATCTGACATTCACCTGCTTGAAAACACAGGAGAATAGAAACGTTGAGTTTTTGATAGTTGCCAAATAGTGGATCTTTAACAGATGCACAAATAGAGAAGACCGCTTAAGCTGCTATTACTATTCATTGTTGGGAGGGATTGGAGATAGTGAAACAAATCAATTCTTGAGTCTCCACAGACTCTTGCCTGAATACATTTATTTGCTCTGCAATATATTATTACTCACAATGCCGCTGCTGCCCCCGTCACATCTGCTAGCCACTTTTCTTTTGTGTGGTTCATTAGGGCTTTATGGTAGGTAGGGGTGGATCCAATCCTAAAGTACACCACCTGCTATTTCCCTGTCCTGTGGTGACACTCAATTAGACTTTCAAGCAGCACAGTAAATGTGTGTTTTATAAATGATCATTTAAGGAAAGATTACTTCAGTTTTTGACATCTTTATGCTGTATCATGTTTGTCCTCCCGTGCCTGGAAGTTTGGTTGAACACAAACAAATTGTAAATTAGTGATGTGTGTTTTGACTGAATCCACCCCCTTTAGTTGTATTTTTGCTTTGTTTTCTTTTGTCTTTGTTTAGTTATTGCTTAAATCAATTGTTACATAACCCATGTGCATTTTTGATCACGCAGCAAAATAGGATTCATCCATTTAGAGATGACAGAAGGAGTAAATCTATAGAAGAGAGGGAAGAGGAGTATCAGAAAGTGAGGGAGAGAATTTTTGCACAAGATGTAAGTGGATACATACGTTATTTGTGCTAATAATGGGTTTAAAAAAATAATACAATTAACCAGATTTAAAAAAAAAAAAAAAAAAAACCCAAAGATATTAATTAGAGGCTAACACCATAAGGGAAACCTTAACCCTTTCTCCCTTAGAAAAAGATACAATTAAAAGATTTTTACAGCGCCAAGAGTTTTTAGAAAAGTTATAAAAATCTCCAGCATTATGATCATCTACATTAAAAATACATAAGTATGAAGTATCTGGCTATCCAGACTTCCAAAAAAACAATAACAAATCACCTGACATTAATTTGGAATAGACACACTTTTCGTTTCAGTGAGCTTCAGTGTATTGAACGGACAGCAGGTGGTGCTAGTGTATATACTTATAGTTCGTTCTGAGTATACCCATGTCATACCACCATCTAGTGACTAATTAGTACAGGAGAGGCTCCACCTGTTGGACATTTAACACAGGTCAGCTCCTGCTGCAAAATGAATTACTATTCCCAGGTCAGCATATAATAAGCAAATGGTAGCAGCTGCGGGTAGCAAATTATCTGCAAACTGACGGGTGCTAAAGTAACTATGCTGTCCAAATTAAATTCAGGGAAATCTCTGGCAGTCCATTTCATTACACTGCTGCCAACCCAGTACTATTCTCACAGGCTTGACAGTGTTAAACCATTACCACCGATTCATTCCTCAGAAAATGTACTTCTGCACTTGCTTCAAAACAAGGCTTTCCATTTTTATAATGTAGGTTTACAAAATCAATAAGACAGCCAAATAATCAATTTTCTTGACCACTGTATGACCACGAAGACCGCCCAAAGCCATAACATATTTCACATCACCCCAGTGGCGCAGCTGTTATAAAAGATACCTGCTTCTATGAGAAGCTGAGGGCTGCTTTGCAGTGGCAACAAATGTAAGTTGATTTAAACAGTAAAAAGTTACACAGTGGCCTTCCACAGTCTTTAACAGCAGCAGAAAAGTGGGAAAGGGTTGAGAGTGGGCAAGCTTCCTTTATGTTGATTGCTTTAGATGTGTTTGTCTAATGTTGCTTAATGCTAGAAATAACCACTAAATAACTAGTTTTACAATTTGTACTAAAAGTATTTATACCCAAGGCACACAGTGTGACATACCATGATGAGAAAGAACCCTAATGCTGATTCAAGTGGAGTAACACCAGAGTAGCATGGAATGAAGAAGCACATGAGAAAGGGTTGCATTGTACATTTGCAGACAGGCGATGGATGTAGTGCATATTTTAGTGCAGTTTTGAAGAATAAGGACAACCTACATCACCAATTAAATGAATATGTTTTAAACACCTGGCACTGTGAACCTAATTCATTACCAGAGTAAGTAAAGCAGGGCACTTCCTCTTGTACCGCAGAGTTGTGGTGAATACTTGCATACCGTGGTACCACTTAATTGCAGAGTTTCTCTTCAATTCCAATGTGGAGATCTGCTTGAGGCATCAGAAAATAATTGCAAACATTGTGTCAGGGGGAGATTTAAAAAATCAATTACAATCCATGGTTGCAACTGTCATTGTATGCATTTATAGGCTACAGAGGAGGAAGGGAAAGGGGGCAGGGCTAGGTTTAGCATGGGGGCTTTGTGAGAGTCATGGATGTTTGCTGTATTATGCATGTATTTCTTAACGCAGTGACACAGTGTAACAGTATTTTATTTCTTGTTGAATTGCTGATTTTAGGTTTTATCTACAGCTGTTGATTTCATGTGAGAAATCCAGCATTCATTTCACACAAATAATGTTTTGTCATTCATTTTAAAGCCTTACATTTAATATAATGTAATATACACATATTAATAAATTCAGTAACACAGGGACATTTTTTTTTTTTTACAATATTAAAAATTTTTTTAAAAAGGTTTATTGGTTACAATTTTTGCTTCATGCTTTTATTTGTAGTTAACTATATGACACAATTATTGTGTTTTTACAATGCAGTACACTATACTGAATGGCACATGCAGAATACATCTGCGTGCCCCTCAGGGCATTTAACACTTGTAAAACATTTATGAAGCCCTGGCCTGGTTTAAGAAACCAAGCTCTGCATTCATCAAAAGTAATTTTAAGAAAGATGCAGTGAGTCCCACATTGGAATCATGAACATGTAGTGAAGAAAACAAATGTATTCAAGAGCAAGGAGCATGAATATTGCATTGTTTTTACCATCTTCATTGGCTTTTTGTCATGTTTAAAATTACAAGTCTGTTTTATGTTTTGTTTTTTTCCTGTATTTTTAAACATGGATTCTTTTACAGATATTCTTGTTCTTTCCCAGATCCCTTTGCACCCCTGCCACATGACTGCCTACCGATTAACCCAGGGTGTAGCCCATAGCATGTTCTTATGGTTCCAATAGAGCAATTCAATATTGAAATCATTCCCAGTGATCAAAATAAAATACATTCCAGTACATTAAATTACCAGTAATTCTATGTTCATGGTCTGTGTACATTCCGGCCAATTGTTTTTGTATTCAGAATCGGAAAACCAGAAAAGGACTCGTTTTTCATTTTCTAATTTCTGAGTTTAAAATACAAAAAGAGATTCAGGCTTGTTTTCCCATTTTTTATATTGGTTTTTGCAACAAACCATTCGAAGTGGAATAATCTGTAATACAAAAATAAATAATAGACTGTAGGGACGAAAAATGTACTCCAAGAGTTGGTGATAAAGAAGGTAGTCTTTATTGAAGCAGGTATCTGGAGAGACACTGCACAGGAAATATGTTACTGCTTCTCTAAAAGGTACACACTTATACAATGATAGATATACTAATGCATCGGAAGAGGGACAGACCTATTCAACCAATAAAAGCGTGCCAGCAGCCTTTAGTGATCCTATGGCAAGCTCTGTAAGATGCTAACATTTCCTCTCTCCCTGCAGTTTGCAGCTCTTACAAAAGAAGGAACTGCGATACAATGCAAAACTTATTCTGTTACAAAAGAACCCCCAATGCAGCATGAAAACACTCCACAATATTTAATATCTTAAAAATTATTTAGCACCTTCAAGACCTTTTAAAAATAAATAAATAAATAAAGGTCAGACACAAGCAGCTCCTTGTATCACTCGGGTACAGACAGTGCATTATAATAGTACTACAAATAATAAGCCTTCACACACAAAGGGGGGGGGGGGGGGGGGGGGGGGGGGGGTTCTTAATATTTATATCCGGCTTTAGAAATTAACTTTATATACTTAACTGGATTACATTATAATAGCACATTTGTCCTTATGTGCTTACTTAGGGTGCCCAATTTGTTTCGCTTGGGGGAGTGCATACATAGATATGGATCTCAATGTATTGATGCAGAAAACGTCATAACACCGGGACACATTCGATACGAGTAGAGCACGACTCAGTAATGTTTTTTTTTTAATGGTCTATTATTTATTTTTGTATTACAGATTATTCCATTTCGAATACTTTGTTGCAAAAAGCAATGTGAAAAGGGAAAACAAGCCTGAATCAGTTTTTCTATTTTAAAATCAGAAATTGGAAAATGAAAAACGGGTTGATTTTTGTTTTTATGAAAAACCAAAATTGAAAAACATAGTCGTTTTCTGGTTTTCCAATTTACGATTTAGAATGCAAAAATGATTGGCTGGAATGTACACAGACCGTTCACTTTGTCATTTTCATGCTCATTGCTCTATGACCTTAATGTAAAAAAAAAAGACAAACATATTGGGCCTCGTTTTAAAATTAGTTTAAAATTTGCTCCCACTTTTAATGAAATTAATAAAACCATTTTAATGTTTAACTTAATGTGTCTCTGTTGTTTTTTTTAATTGTTTTAAGTAATACAAGTTAAATTGTTGCCTTAGGCAGAAATTATTATTTAAAAACAAATTCTGATCCATTCTCACAAACTTCATATTGAGTCTTGTTCTCAAATAAAGCAAGAAGAAGCAACTCCTTGTTAAAAGTTTTTATTTTATTTTTCAGTCAGTTTGTTCCCAGGAAAACCTTTATGTGGAAACCAGGTAAATTTGACATTTTATGTATTAACCATTCCGTCCCCGAAACTGTATGTGTGTGTGTGGTGTTTGTGGATTCCTCTTCATTCATATCTAGTGGAGCACATTAATGATTTCAGCTAGACCCTTGGCAAACAGATTTGTCTTGTCTTGTGGTACAGTGTGGGCTGGGCATGCACCAGCAACCATGCACTCCACAAGCAAGCATCTTAAACATTGAACAGAAGAGCCAGGCTCGTTTGAACAAGAAGTATATCAGAACCTGTTATGGCAGTGCATCACACGTTGGGCCAGAAGGATTTTATACAAGCGTGGGAGATGGTTGTCTCCAAGTACACAAGATACATTGTCTATTTATTGCTATTGTACAACAAATATTTCAGACTTTTTTAAACTCTCATATTTTAATTTTAAAAAAGGGAATGGCATAGATATTCCTCTTTTTGTAAGTGCCAGCTAATTCTTTGCAGGCTATTACTGGTAAATAAATCAAGACAGGTTAAAAACAGCTGACAGTCACATGGTAAGTATGTCACAGAGTAAAATTAAACAGCCAATGTACAGTAGATTGGAGAGTTCTGCCTACCTATAAGGGTACAAATATGCTAAAACCTAATTTCACTTTTCTTTTTGCAAATGTTACGTTTTTACTTCTGTATAAAAATAAAGAAGAGAAAAAAACGTTTTCTGCAGGACATAGTTTAATGTAAATGCAAAGGCTTATACAGTGTTAACTGTTGCCCTATAATGTTTGTGTTTCACCAGGATTTTGGAAGACTGTATATTTAATGATACTCAGAAGAAAAGGCAGCTATTCAAGTAGGTATTTTCTTTCCGGTAGGTTATACCCCATGTAAACTCCATAGCTGTGCTGCTTTTAGATGTGTAAGCCACAACACAGGTTTAGGAAGTCGCCTTCTAGGCAGTCTTCTTTTACTGGCTGTTCATAATCATTTTTACATTGAGAATTCTGCAGCATAAATATTTTATCAGAAAAAAAGGTTAACATGATAACTATAAATTATGATGTACCGCTATGGCCAAAGGTTTTGCATCACCCTATACAATTAACTAATTTACCTGCTGAATAATGTTAAATTAACATGTTGAATTACATACCGCATTGTAGTTTTCCATCTAAATAATGAAAACCTGACAATTGAAAAATGTGACATTTTGAAATCTAACATGATATACTATACTACTATCATAGCTTCTGGTAGACTTTTGGAATATCATGTTTTAGTTTATTTGATTATATGATGTTAAATAAAAGATCAAAATTATGTGCATATAGGTTTTTTGTTTTTGTTGTTTGTTTTTTTTTTTTTTTTTTTATTATGTCTCAATCCTAAGATTCTAGGTGATGCAAAACTGTTGGCCATAGCTGTAGAATATAAAGACTGTCTAGAATACATGGGCTACCAAGTAAAAGTATACAGGTATAGTAATAGAAAATACCCAGAGGACAAAGGTTAAAAGTTTTAATGATTGAAATCACTGGTTAGACTTCAACTAGTGCATTGTGTCCAGTGATATTCATCATGCCGTGAGAATATTTTAACTGCCTTTGAGACGGTGCTGTGAAGAAAAAACAACTTAGTTGGCTCAAGGTGCTGCACTATGAGGAAAGGAAATGTCCTGATTCCTGTTGGTAAAGAGCAGACTTCAAGGAGACCAAGTGGAAATCGGGTTAACGTTAGTTAAGGAGTTCAAAAGCAGGTGAACACATAAATCGAAATTCAGAGAGAACTACAAAGAATAATAAACATGGTATGTGTTTCCATTAAAAAAATGAGTATATTGAGGCTCAAAAGAGAGATACGGAATAGTGGCTATGAGGAGGAAGCAAGAAAGAAGATATAAAGAAAATCAATCAAAAGGGCAGTTATTTGGCCTAATAGCCAACGTGTCTTGTTCGGGTTTTTTATTTTTTTTTATTGATGCCTCCTTACAGATGTAGGGTGTTTTTGAAAGATTTGTGTACAGAAATAACTAACAGGGTTAATGTGGGAATTGTGTCTTAATTCTCCAGGGGCAATCGGGATGGCACAGGAAAGTCTGGCAGTCGTCACAGCAGCACCGAAACAGACGTCAAGTGGAATGACCAGCGCCCCTGGAGCAGTACAGACTCAGACAGCTCCAACCGCAACTTGAAACCCGCCGTGACGAAGACCGCCAGCATAGGGGGGATAACAGTCCTAACGAGAGGGGACAGCTCGGCCAGTAGTCGGAGTACTGGCAAACTCTCGAAAACAGGTAGCTAGTAATGCATCACTTCTCAAGCTCCTCTGGGTTCTCATACCAGTGGCCTAAAGCCTAGGGAGAGGTCATGAAAATGCTCCTTCATCCATGGTAACTAGCATGTGATCTCAAAATAAGAGGCTGGAAGTAGTATTTCAATGCACTTCAAGGACCGAAGCCATAAAATATTTAAAAACCTTTGGCAACAGATATTATTGATTTAGTAAGATACCACTGTTAGACCAGCTTGATGAATTGCATTGCACCTCATTTGTTGGTCTATTAAGAGATATTTTTCTGCTCATTGATTTCTTCAATATTCAGCATTAATAGTCTATTCGATATATGTATTAGAGTTGTAAACATGTGGTCTTATTCATATTTGTATTGTAGCTATGTATTTTAATCTGTAACGGAGTGCTTCTTGTTATAGGTTATATAAGTGGTTATTAACATTTCAACTATGTTTAAATTTAAATGTTTAAACAGAATCTATCATCCCTAATCTTAAGAGTATTTAGCAGAAGCCATTAAATATTAAAAATCACTATACAGTTACTATTGTGTAAAGGTAAGGTTAACATCTGTATTTCATATGCACATTTCTGACAACGTTTTAACTTTTAACATGTATAACATTTAAATTTAAAGTCTAAACTATTTACACCACCCTCTATTCAGATGAACATTTTTGTATGATGCTGATTCTGTGCTAAGTGAGCTGGGGAGAATAGCTTGAGTGATGTGTTACAGAGATACTTTGTTCCCTGTCTGAAGCTTCATGGATGGAAGAGTTTTCATTGAAACACCCTCTTGTTTCACAGGCTCAGAGTCTTCCAGCAGTGGTGGATCCTCAGGCTCATTGTCCAGAGTTCACCAGTCACTGCAGAGCACATCGCTCCTCATGTCAGCTCCGGTCAGTTCCGCGGGCAGTGTGTCCTACCCTGACGGGTCTGGGCTCAGTGGGCAGGTGCCTCCCAACAGCCCCAGCTACATACTGGTCCCCTTGGAGGCTACAGGCATCCCACCGGGTAGCATCCTCCTCAATCCTCACACAGGTGAGTATCTGGATTGATTTCCACTGACTGTGTAGTCAAAACAACTGTATGTGTAAGTTACTGTGTGTGATTAAAAATGTAAAATGTACAGATATGTGTGTGGCCAAATGCCCATTTGGTCCTACTGATCCATCATGGGTGAAAACAGGTTCAGGTTGTTTGACAATTGAGAGTATAGGAGCTATCAAACATCTTGTGGTGCTTTTAATGATACCCACTGAAGTGAGCAATTGATGCTGCTAAGGGACCCTTGGTAATTTCTCAGTTATTGCAATGTGATTGGTAGCTGTCAAAGATTACCATCGTAAAAGTGCACAGTGATTTTGTAGTTTACCATGTTTTCCCAATGTTTATGTGTTTATGTTAATAAGTTACACTTGAGACTGTAGGTTAACTAATATGAGTTGTTCTTGCAGATACAAGGAAGGAACAATTTATTTAACCATCCTCTCCTGGCATCTGATCATTTAAATAATATACTTAACTGAAAGTAGTTCTGACAGCTAGGACTGGGGGTAGGGCTAGTGTGAGTTTCAAGCCATGTACTAGGCTTAATATATATAGTTTAGACATTACACTTTTTAATGTTATATATATATATATATATATATATATATATATATATATATATATATTTTTTTTTTTTTAAAGAAGAATGTGTGGATTTGTTGCAGGTCAACCATTTGTTAACCCTGATGGAACACCTGCTATCTACAACCCTCCCAGTGTCCATCAGTCAATGAGAAGCCAGATTTTAGGACAGTCTCAACAGCAAAATGCACCTGCATCCCAGCAACAACCACAGCAACAGCAGCCACAGCAATCACAGCAGCAAATTGGAAGTCACATGGTACCACAAGTAAGCATTATTTAAATAATTAAAATAATGGGACTTGTTGTGTGTGAATCATTTTTATATTTGAAAGTAAGTAAAATGCCAAGTGTGGTTCTCCTAACTGAATATTTAAATGGTGGTTGTATTTAACTTTGACACCACTTAGATTTATTGAATAGTTGATGAGTTAATGCAATGTGCCTCACGTGGCTGTTCTTGTCTGTTCCTGAAGGCATCCTCGTTATATCTGCATATTCCTAAGTAGCCTATATGAAAGGATACTATAGTATACTATAAGGTATAACAAAACAATCCCCCAGTACACTATTTGTATTTATTGTAGCTAAGGATGATGCAGGCTTTTCTGTAGAACTGTGATGTTTTTTTCTGATATGGTAGGTTCATAAATGCCTAGTTAGAGGTGCTGTCTAAAGTAGCCATATATTTAGTAAAGAAAGCTCAATAATTAGGTTCTGACGATGGGGTAGCAGTTAACACATTGGTTTGCTCCAGTATGTGCCTGTCTCCTGCTGTAGTTCTTGTGTTGAACATTGTCCTAAATCATTATAATTCCTGCCAATGACGTATAATACATTTATATTTTATATTCTGCTGTCAAGCCAATGTTTATAGTTGTAATTTCACAGCTTAAGTATTAAGACCAAATTCAATAGATGTAGATTAAGCACAAGTCTTTAAACATTCATTAATAACTCATTTTGTACACAGCTGATGTCTTTATTCAAACTTGTAAATAGGAATTTTCTTTACGAAGTTTACTTCAGAGCTGGTGCATTTTTTAAATGTTTTTTTTTTTTGTTTGTTTAATTGACATGTATGTGCATACCCACCTTAAAGCCTTAATAATCTAGGTACGTTTATTTATTCATCTAAAAAAGCAATTCAAAAGGTATAACTCACCTAGATCTTTCCTAAGAACAGAAGAAAATATAATGATGGAGAAAAGACTGCTCTGAGCATCAATGTGACTCGTCAATCTGACTCGTTCTTATATCCACTGTCTATTCTTATATCCACTGTCTACAAGCAAACAAATAAATAAAACTAAACTGATTTAACCTTTGCTTAAACCACTTTAGCTGCAGCTGTTTGTTGCAGATAAAAATTTCCTGGTCACAATATCTGGACAGTGAAGTGGATAATGGGGGACCTGCTTTTATAAGCTTAATTTGCAAAGCAACTCCACCATCCATTCTCGAAATTAGAACTGCTGTGTTAGCTGTGTATATAGAGCCTTATTAGAAACTTAGATGCCAGAGATGCAGTACTCCACGCTGTTCTGTGTCCACTGAACTGTTGAATCCTGCTCTTGCCTGGGCCCATTGTTATGCAGAATTCTAAATGTTACGCTTCCTTTCATATGCACAAAGAAAGAGACAAAACAAGAACATTTACAGTAGCTCACTAAATAATTCCAGTAAATAGAAACTAATTTAAATTACTACTATTTTGCTGGTCTTTTTCCTATATAAACAGCACCAACATTTACTAACATGGGCATGCATGACTTTTTCCTCCTGTGACTGACAATGCCAAATGACTTCTCTTCTCAGTCTGTGCAGGCAGTGCAGCCTTCTTCCCAGTCTGTCCAGTATCCACCCATCTCTTACCCACCTCAGCACCTCTTGCCAGTCTCACCAACACAGCAGTTCCCTGTGGTACATCTGTTTTAATTCTTTTAAACTTCAGCCTTTGTTTCTGCACTGCTTGCTTGAGTGATTTACATGTATACTTGTAGCAGTATTCTCTGACCATCGTATATGTGGTATAAAGTAGGACCTACTGTTGAAGTCCAAATACAGTTATGTTTTCTTTGTTTTCAATTGGACATTGTATATTTCAACCTCTGCTGTGCATGCATAATATACGTTAATGTATATACAGTGCTCCTGCTTTATTTTGCTGTCTGACTCAGACATCAAAGAAATGTGAAATATTGAAAACAGTGGATTAGTGAAGGGCCCTTATTATAAAGGAAAACGAGACAATTTACTGTCAATTTGATCTAACAGTGAATTAACCAAATTAGTGAATGATAAAATGGTGAAACATTGAGAGAGCACTGTATGTGTGTATATATATATATATATATATATATATATATATATATATATATATATATTTATATTATTATATAGTTTATGGGAATTATTACTTTTTCAATTTAATTTACTAACTCTGAAAAAGTAAATAATGACGTTGTCTGTTGCTGTTATCTCTCTCTCTCCCCACTCTGCCAAAGGATTATGCTTATGAGCGATGTCATTTTGCTCGGGGTGAGACGGTTTTGTCATTTTGCTATGAGACAGTGATCAAAACATTTGAAAAAATGATTTGATTATGCTGGATGTTCTCAAAAGCACCAGGTGATTGTGGAAGATGCTGAATTACTGTAGTGTATTTTTTTTGCTAGTGATGGTGATTTTGTTTCTCAATCTATCCCCATCTCCAGCTTTCTTCTCCAATAATTATTGTCGCTGTTTATTTTGCAGCGAGATGACATGGCCTCTCAGTTTGGCCAGATGAGTCTGAGCCGGCAATCATCTGGAGAAGCTCCCGAGCCTCCTCCCTCTGGTTCTGTCTACCCTTCTCCCCTCCTGCCCCAGCCCCCTCAGCAGCCAGGCTATATCATGGCCTCCCCCAGTCAGCAGATCCCGCCTGGGGGCTTTGCTGGCTCTGGTCCCACCATGTCTCAACAAGTGCTGCAGCCACCACAGGGATATGTACAGCAGCCACCAGCCCAGGTACGGATAGGAGGCTCATGTATCTCATTTCACAAAACATGAAAACTAAGAGCTAATTTTATAGTATAATGTTTTGTAACATTGTTAAATAGATATGTGGTGTTTTTTTTTTTAAATGTATTTATTGCCAAGTTGTTTTGTTTTTTTTTTTCATTTCAATGTAAAACATTAATTCAAAACAGAACTGAAATAGCAGAAAAGGTAACACTACATGTCACATTGCATAACATTATAAATGAAACCTAAAAGCAAAAATACCAAAATAGGTAAATATAGGCCTATAGTAGTGCTATTGTTTAAAAGAGTCATCTTATATATGTGGCATCAGAAGCCTATAAGTACCCCCACTGTTTGCTTTCAAAAACACTTTCCCTTGACAAAAGTATATTAAACATATCGAACGCTCAGAAATTGGCTCTTTTGAGCAAAAATCTCCTATCTATCTATCTATCTATCTATCTATCTATCTATCTATCTATCTATCTATCTATCTATCTATCTATCTATCTATCTATCCATCTATCTATCTATCCATCTATCTATCTCTCTCTCTCTCTCTCTCTCTCTCTCTCTCTCTCTCTCTCTCTCTCTCTCTCTCTCTCTCTATATATATATATATATATATATATATATATATATATATTATATTACACACATATACAAAAATAAGTTATTTTCAGAGTGTAAGAAACCTAAAGTAGTTTATTTTCTGTACGTATACTGTGACAATTCCTTTGGGGAAACAACAATATTAAGAAATGACTCTTGCATGTTTTTGGAATCTGTCTTTTAAATCAGGGCAACAGAAAATTCCTACAGTATTTTTTATGTTTATTTTTGTATTTATTTCTGTTATTGCGTAGCTGCATATTTTTATTTTGGTTTTGTTTATGCTTTACAATTTACATTTATTGAAATGCTGTTAGTAGTCGAGTTGCTAATCATACAAGCTCTCCGGGGCATGAAAGTAAAGTCACTGTAGTCTCTGCATAGGTAACTGTTAATCATGTTTAATTGACTTGAACATGTAGGACATGGCGGATCAGTGATTCACTGTCTTTCTGAACACAGTCTGTGTCTTCCAGTTCCTCGCTAACTCCCTTTCTAGTCTCAGGGGGGCGTATAAGCAGAATATTTAATGAGATTGCTGTCACCATATAGGAAGCATGCCTTATTTAGACATTAGCTTTCGCTTTCACAAAAAAACAAAAAAAAAGGCTTTTTATTTGCAGGTAACAGCCAATTATAAAAGTGTATTCTATATTTGTAACAATGTGCAGTGCTGATAAAAAGCCTTTTAAAAACAAGGCTTCATTGAGTTTAAATGTATCATTATTTGCTGCAGAACTATGGTATGGAAAGCTTATTATAGTTCTACCAGTTTTACTTTCGTATTATATTTTGATGGGTTGCACTAAGGGTGCCTCTGGAGTCTGCCACATACCATTAAAAGGGTTTGTTTTTTGAGATGCCTCGCATAAAATGGAGGCCGTTATAATTGCTGTACAGAATTTTTTTCAGTTGAACTGGACAGGCTGAAAAAAAATGCTAAAAAGCATCCTCATGTCTCAGTTATTCATGACTTGTAAGGAAAAGAGTGCTGCTGCTAGTGCAATATGGCTTTATTGATAGTTTCTGGTAATGATGTACAAAAATATTTTTGGAAGCATTTTTATATATTGGTAATTCACAGTGATGACACCTGCCTTCAGTGGCAGTGGCAGCTACCTACTTGCCTGAAATTCTTAACTGTTTTGACATTTTCCATTGTCAGCTTTTGTGGCTCCATTCTGCATTTAAATTCATGTGAAATACAAGTTACACTTGCAATCCCATTTTACCATCCACAGATGCCAGTGTATTATTATCCATCTGGTCAGTATCCTACCTCAGCAAGTCAGCAGTACAGACCTGTCGCCCCTGTTCAGTACAATGCACAGAGAAATCAGCAAATACCACAGGCTTCTCAGCAAACAGGTATGGCTAATTTACCTTACAATTGTACCCAAAATCCCTTTTTTTTTTTTTTTAAACAAATGGAACAAAAGCGAAGTTCATATATATTTTGTTTTTCACATGGTTTGATATATGTATTGTTTTTAAAATATAACATGCAAGGTGTGAGCTGGCTAAAATGAGTACCTGACAGTTTACATAAGAAGATAAATAAACTCCAGTGTCTAGTTTCAGTATTGGAATCCAGTATGCAAGCTTGACTAACAGTTCCAAACTGCAGTCCAGTAATTTATTTTACTAACATGTGAATGTAATGTGGGATGGTGTGGTACAGTTTAATGTGCATACACAGCTCTCCTGTTCCAGTCACTGGCTTTAGCAGCATGAAAGGGGGCCGTTGCACTGTAAGAGATTGATTAGCAAGTCTCACAGTGAACCGGTCTCTTTCCCTGCTGTTTTCTGCT
The DNA here is from genome assembly GCF_017654505.1 of Polyodon spathula. Taxonomy (NCBI): domain Eukaryota; kingdom Metazoa; phylum Chordata; class Actinopteri; order Acipenseriformes; family Polyodontidae; genus Polyodon; species Polyodon spathula. The sequence goes on from NC_054536.1 coordinate 27,949,400, forward strand.
CTTCAGGAGGACCAAAGAAGATCAACAGCAGTATGAAATGAGATTCGTCATAAACATGTCTTCTTTTAAATTGATTTCTATGTCTTAGTGGTTAATAATTTTTTTTTTTTTTTTTTTAAAAAGCTTGATTGGGAACTGTAAGTTTGTGTTTTTATTAGTTCGCTTTGAACTGTGTCAATAATTGCTGTGTGTGTTAGTTTCCTTTAATCGAAGGGTTCACCAATTTTTCATGTGTTGGTACTGTTAGATTTTGTTTAGGATTTGAGTGTTTGAATATGACAACGAATGTTTGTTGTCTTTACCCCCTCCCATGTAATCTTCTAAAGTCTGTCTCTTGAAAATAAAAAAAGAGAAGAGAAACAGAATATTGTATATATGTCTCTCCAGGTGTGTGTTTCTTTGCAACTATAGCAAACTGATATATTGAGTGTCACATTTGATTGCTGGCTATACAATAGCAATATTTTCTCAAAGGATCCTCATGGATAAAACTTGACTTCATATTATTAGCAGTTCACGGAACAGGAGGAAGGGTTGTGAGGAATAAGCCCTGGGACTTGAAAGGAACTACGTGCTTGAGACTTTAAGTTTCCCCTTGGCTCATGGAGAGCCGCCCTCACAAAGGTGAAACAGAACAGATTGGCCTCCAAGGCTGGGAAGCAAGCGTTACTTTCCCCCAAGGGGAAAATGAATAGAAGTATAGAGGATACATTTGAGAAGACTAGAATTCTGACTAACGCAGCCAGACATCCGAGACAGAGCCACGCAGGGTGACAGGAATTCTGAAAGAGAAGGACATGAACATGCAAAGGGGCCAGAGGGGAACATTGGCAGAGCTAAAAGCAAGTTGTTAGTAAAGAATACAGGGTTTCCCGCTGTCTCAGGAAGAACTGCCATCTCAGAGGTGAGACCGAACGGATCAGCCTTCAAGGCTGGGGAGTATGTATGCTACCCCCCAGGGGCAACCTAGAAAGATTTTCTTCTGAGAACCTTCCTCTAGGAGGTCATGGCCAGCTGGCTAGGCCTAACGTTGGGAAGTGACGTCACTTGCCCCCAAAAGAGGACCTCGGCTCCCCGCATCTGCGCCACCAATGCAAAAAATATTTTAAAAAGAATACAAATAACGGTTAGTATAAGAAACAATCAATACTGATAGCGCAGCTGGGTAGCGAATGTTGCGATCAGGCGATCAACGCACATGTGCCAAGACAACAAAGGCTACAAATATGAGCAGCACGACTTTGTCTCTTCTTAGTACTGCATGGTCTGTTACTTTGTGGAAAGACAAAAAACGTTTAAGCTGTTTAAATATTAAAATAAAATTCACAAGTCTAATTATCTTTGTCTAAGTTCGTCTAACTTTAAATTAATGTTATTTGTCTTATTTGTTCAACTTCAGCAGCGCTTTAACTTAAGCTCAGTAATATCTTGCTGTGTTCGGCAACTGCCTGTATGGGGTAATCAGTTTTTAAATATGCCATATTTTAATATTATTTATATAAAATATAAAATTTTATAGAATGTTTTTATTTTTATTAATCTTGTTGATAACCGCATCAGTTGTTTTTAAATTACTACTTTTTTACTGTTTGTTTGTAGCTTATATTAGGTCTCTATAAATTATCTGCAGGTTCCTGAAAAAAAAAAAAAAATCTACTTCACTCTTAATTAGTCTAGTTTTTTTTTTCCTTTGGCCTTAATTGTGAATTCCATTTGAGGTCTTATTTTTTCCTGTTCTTGGTCTTTGCCACGATAACTCATCACAGAGCAAACTTTTGTATTGCTTCCAACATGAAACAGATCCCTGGACCCCACCCCCTCACCTGCATCTGAGGTGTGAATATTTTGGTCAACAGCAGCCACTGATTTCATGTGACATTTTCTAATTAAATAACTAAATTATTGGATACAGACATTCAGAATAGGCCACTAAACTTTTAAACGTCACAGATATCGATGTCATATTTTGTACATTTTTGTGGTCTTTTGTAAAGCAAATAACGTGTGTCACAGCCAAATTTTGTTTTCTCTTAACAAACCTGGGCCTGTTTGGCTGAGCAAAGAGAATTTAAAAGGCTGTGTCCTTATTACCATAGGAATGACTATATGAATATTTGATTGTATCCTCTGGAGCAAAACCTGGTAGGGATCAATTGAAAATAGTCCATTTTTGCAAGTGAGGAGCAAATCTTTGAAAAGCGGCATGTAAATTGCTTAAAATAAAATTTTCATTTGTATTTATGTATTTATTACTGTCCCCTTGCCTTTTCACCTGAGTTTTGGAGCTTCACTTCAGTTCTTGTTGCCTGCCATGTGTAACACAAGCTAGATCAACCTAAATTATCCGTTACCAAATGAAAAATGTTTTGTGTCTGGCATGCTGCATTATTGGGTTAAAAATGCAGTAACATATATCAATATATCTTCTGTTTGAAACATGAATGTAATATCTGAAAACAAGAACAATGTAATTTTTCACAACATAAAAGGAAAAGCACTTCTAATGTTTGCTATTTCGATTATTGTAAGTGAGACTAGGTGTGCATGGATTTTTCACGGCTTATTATTTTTTTTCCCAACCTTACCTTATCACTCAATTGAACCAGGTAGATTATATGTATTGTTTACCCTGCAGCGAGCCAAGTTGACAAACCTAATGTACAGTTAATTACTTAGGGGCTGTTGGTGGTCTAAGATAGCAGGTTCTTCACCCTCATGCCTGCAGAGACTGGCAGCTAGATGGAATGCCAACATTTGTTTTAGCAGGCGAAGGTCTCTCTCACACACAAAGCACATTGATGAATCTGACAGCACAAATCTGAAGAAAAAAAAAGTCAATGTGGGAATTGTTAATGGGTTTGAGTGCTTCAGATCTGTACACAATTGGGAGAAATGCACTTTATAAAGTTAAATGGCTCCGGGGCTGAAAAAGATGAGCTTGGCTAAAATTAGATTAGAACCCAGCAGAGATAAATCATTTTGGCACTGAAGGTGATAAAAACTATTCAGGGTGTTTTTCAGCTGCTTGCTGCTTCCTTTTCGTCGTCTGAGAAGCCGTTGTATGCACCAATTCATTCTACTTTTTAGTTTCAGATATAATTCAGGAGGATGCATTAGTTGCTGTGTTTTGTCAATGGTCCTTTTAAATCAGTGACATTTTAGGGTTCTTGTGTAATATAGTCCAACAAGAAGACCTGGCGTACCAGAAGTACAGTACACTGGAGTAAACACCTTTCTTTGCAATTTGATCCATTTTGAGCTGGAAAGATACTCTGGTGTAAATAATCTTATTGCAACAATATTTGCAGTAAAACAAACCCTGTTGTAAATTCTGATTATGATGATTGTGGCAGACTTTGTTCCTAGAAAACTTCAACATTGGACACTTTGGTTGTGTCCAGTAGTTGCACATTATGACAATATCTGACCGTCTGTGAAACCTCCTGAGCCTAATTCTGACAGCTTCACAGGGATTTGGATTCTTCTTTAACCTGTATTAATGTTGCAAAAAAAGATTTTGCTATTATTCCCAGAGTGGGTGACTGGCACTAAAAAATAAATAAATAAAAATAAATAATAATGCTAACCTGTAGGTTGGACATTTGCATGCGTGCATACATTACTGGTGCAAGGCATGCTGGAGCAGCAGGCCAGCACATTAGTGACATCACTGATTTCCCTTATGAAAAAAAATAGAGCATCCTGTACTGCTGTGTGTTTTCTTGGCAAAAAAAAAAAAAAAAAAAAGAACAGCACATAGTGTAAAGGATTATGGGGACAATAATGACATTCTGTTTATTTTTTACCTTGGACTGTAAGTTATCAAATTAAACTAATAATTAATATTTCAATTAAGCCATAGTTAATTTTACTAGATAATAAACATTTTGAATTCTAATAAGCCTTGTCATTTATTCACAACATGAGTTCACTACACAAAAACAGATCATCGCTTTTATCGTCTATTCCTTTAAAGAATAGAAAAGTAAATTTTTCTTTTTTTTTGAAAGACCTTTTGCTTTTCATTCTTGGATATTTCAGTAAATCTAATTAGTTTTGTCACCTTGCTCTTTCCTGAAGTTATTTCCATAGTTTTTGTACATTCATAAAGCACTGAATTCAAAAATTGTGCATGGTGTCTTATACAATACTTAATGTCATTTCAGCCAATCAGAACACTGATCGCCATTTGTTTATTACTCAGCAACTACACAAACACAACCCAGCCAAATATTACAGTATGTACCTTGCTCTATGCAGGGAAACTCAAGGATGATTGATACTGTAAGATACCCCTCTGCAACCAGGTGTTGCTACTTAATTACTTCATATATAATATACTACAATGGAGGAATAAGATTGATCTGATTAGAAATGTTGTGATTGTGTAGCACGGGCCATGAAGGATAAACCCTGGTTAAAAGCAAAACAAGAACATAGCAAAAAAAATGTGCAGCTTAATAATTTTAACTTCAGGGCTTTTAAAGGGAATCTAATAATATTGAAGTGTGTCTGTAAATTATTTCCCAAGATGGGGATATCTTACCTTTGAGAATGCAGTATACAATATGAAGCTTATTGGAAATAAAGCAGCTGGAGGCTTTCACAATAATACAATACACAAAAAAAGAACGTACATCCTCCTGTTTGATTTATGTCTGCGATCTTTGCGTCAGACTGAGTTATCAAAACCTTTTTTTTTTTTTTTATGGTGCACGCCATTGGCGTACAGAGACATTCTGTTGTTACGCTAACAGAATATAAAATCTAAAATAGAACTCTTTGCTTAGCAAAGAGCCTCCATAATCCACACCCACTCTATGCAATCCATCAAACAGATAATCACGTCACTGCTGCTGCAGGGTAAAATATGAACACGTTCAATGGCGTCGGCAATTTTTCTCGATTTGTCAAGATTCCCCTTGAAAATTTGGGAACACGCGAGTAAAATCATCTGACAGTTCTAAGGGGCAGCCTACTAAGATAGTTTATGTAGGTCATTTGTGGTTCTAAACAGTTGTGAGAAGTCTATGTGCCTCTCTTTGGTTTACATGGAAATGGTTAACAGTTGTCCAGCTACTGAAGAAAAATCACAATAATATTCAATTATACAGGACTATATGATTTCTGTGATATTTACTAAGGTGTTGTTGATTTGTTAATGATTCATTTGTTTGCTTATAAAAGAAAATAGTGTCCTCTGCCACCTGCATTATTTCTGATTGTGATATGGCTGCTTTACTATGATTTTATTAATTCTGTCTTTGATTTATTATCCTGTCCCATTAATTAGAATGCACTGATGTCAAAGCTTTGCTAAATGCTGTTTAATATTGAGAGGAGGGAGACAGTGACAGATGAGAGAAAACTTAATACATGTTATTGTTAGATAAAGACTTACAGATATTCAGAGGTACAATATCAACTGGGAGAATAGAACAAGCCCAGATAGTATTATATTGATCTGTTTTTTTGCCCAGTTTAAATTGCAGTTGTCTAACATTCATCATTAAAAAAAAAATCCATATTATTGCTTGCAACTAAAATTAAAATGGTCACAGTTTTCTTTGTATTAGTTTGGGGTAACTTAAAGTAGGCATACTGTTTGAAACCTGCATCCTACATGTACAAGAATAAATCAAGGTCTTTATTCTTTGATGATCGCCTTTCTTTGACTCATGTCTTCTATCAAATGCCTTGCATGTGTTTGCCTTCTGGCGGTACAGGCAAACTTAATACTGAGTCTGTTTAAAGTGCCTTTGAATTGCAACAATAAATCACAGCTGTCACTTAAAGCAATTGTATCATTTTCCTCTACAATGTAGTATATTTATGTTTGTATAGGTTTGACTGCCCTAGGCCATTATATTAGTGTACCAGTTATCATCATCTAGCAATGAAAACTGGTATTGCTTAACATCCATTTTAGGCAAAGATAATGGTTGTAGGCTGGGTTTATTCCTGAATGAGTTTCTGGTTATAATTTTGGATGTTACTTTACAAAAACGCCAACTGTTTCCGGAACAGTTAATGACACCTCTCACTAAATATATGAGAAGTTCATTCTTATAAAATATACCTTGTGTGAACCGATTGACGTGATCTAATGCACAGTAATCTTTGCTCAATGCAACTTATCAGAACTGACTTCTGCTCCATGAACCAAAAGAATATCCGGAGAGTTAAAGGCTTGCCAACAAAGTAGCCCATTGCATCCTCACTTACATGATGGCATTCACATACATTTAGTGGCAGACCTATATCTATTAAAAGAAAAAAAAGTTATTTTGATGAAGTAACCTATTTTTCAAAGTAGATGTTGTAGTTTTAATATCATGTGTGTCAAGTTTAACCTGATTAAACTCAAGTTAATTCAGACTAATTAGCACATCTTTATATAGAAATAATACCCAGGAGACATACACTGAATTATTTGTACATTTTGTGCTAAAAGGAAAAAAAAAAAAAAAAAAAGTGTGTTTAGTCTAATGAATTTTAAGACCCCGAGAGAAAATAATGTAACACTATCTCTCTCTACTATAACGATTAATTATTTTACAGTTGTTCATATAAACAGACAGGTTTCAACCCTTATTAATATAATAAATTAACAATAATAATAATAATAATAATAATAATAATAATATAATAATAATAATAATAACATAGTCTGAAATTGTTTCTGAAATCCCTGCTCTTGTGGGGTCTGAGGTTTGGTCTCAGCAGCTTATGTAGAATTGTTAAATCGTATATCAGATTGAGATAGTGCGTAATCAATCTATCATCGCTGAGAAGGGTGCACCACGAGCTGTCATTACAACTAAACAGGGCAGTAAATAAGTCTGTTCTCAAAACAGGGATGCTATTTTGAGTTTATTGCAGCCTTCTGCCTTTGGAGCTTGTTAATTGTTGATGAACGATGTGGCCGCAATAATGCTGTGAGATGTAGTACTGAAAGGTGCAATATCTTCTTTTAATTGAAAATAACCTCATTTTAAGCGTATGCATGTTATAGTAAAAACATACAGTTGTTTACAGAAATAATAACTTTTGTAAATGTAATTAATGTCAGTAGTATTTATTTATTTATTTGGCAGAAGCCTTCATCCAAGGCGATTTACAGGTGCTACAGGATAGTACAGAGTTACAATGCAAGATTCATATTTAAATATAATATAGTTTACAGTAAGTGGAAATAATACTACTAAAATACAATACACATAGGATGCAACAAGTTAGGACTACAACAAGTTATATCTACAATGACATCTTAGTAGTGCAATACCGAAAGGATAGTGCATTAGCTGAGGATCCAGTAACGGTCAGTCAAGTCCAGAGCATAGTATGACGGGTAGATCAAAAGATCTACAAGTGCAGTCTAAACAGGTGGGTTTTGAGGAGGCAGTGAGAGACAGAGCAGTCCTGAAGTTTTCCAGTAGCTGGTTCCATCACAGAGGGTCTAGGAAAGAGAAGAGTAAGCATGGCAGGATGGAGAGTGGAGAGAAGGCATGGCCGGTCTGACCGTAGAGAAGAAGCTTAGAGGGCAAGAGGAGGTATGGTGTTGAATTGAATGCGAGCAGTGATAGGTAGCCAGTGGAGGGTGCGAAGCAGAGTGGTAGCCTGACAGTAGCGAGGTTGGAAGAATACAAGATAAGCAGCATCATTTGGATTGAGCTGAAGTGGGTCGGATAGCTGAAGCTGGGAGACCAGTAAGAAGAGAGTTACAAAGTCTAATCTAGAGAGTACAAGCGCTTGGACCAGGAGTTGGGTGGAATGAATAGTGAGAAAAGGATGGAATCGGTAGGTGTTGCTAAGAAAGAAGTGGCAAGTGTGTGTCAGGGGAAGAGATGTGTTGAGAGAAGGAGAAGGATGGGTCAAGAGTAACACCTAGGTTTTTAGCAGTAGGAGATGGAGAGAGAGAGTGACAGTCAAAGGATACTGAAATGTAGAGGTCAGAGGAGGGAGAAGACGCAGAGAGGTCAGATTTAGAGAGGTTGAGTTTGAGATGGTGAGAATGCATCCAAGCTGGGATAGCCAAGAGGCATTCTGAGGTGGGAGGAGATATGGGAGAAAAGAGGGAAAGGAGAGGAAGATCTGATCATCATCAGCATAAAGGTGGTAGGGGAAGCAAGCGGGTGTAGAGTGAGGAGGGGTCTTCCAAATCCTTGAGGTACACCTGTAGAGAGCGGTTGAGGGGAAGAGAGATAGCTATGCAAGGAAACCTAGAAGGAACGGTTAGGGAGAAGGAAAACCAGGCAAGACAGTGCCTGAGATCCCGAGGTCAGAGAGAGAAGGCAGAGGAGAGGTCAAGGAGAATTAGAATGGAACAGAGAGGAGGGCGATAAATGCTATTACTAGGCATATAACCCTGAAATAGGAGAGAATGCCTCCCACAGCATGTTTCTAAATGTGTATTTCCTCCCACATTTAACTGGAATCCATCACAGCACATATATAATCGTATTTCTTCCTGATTTTTACAGCTTTTTTTATGTACAGTAATGTATAAATGTAAGCCGTCGAGCATTGTTTATAAATATTACACAAACTGCATTCATAGTATAGGACTCTCACTAATCCAGACCTATGTAATCTGAATTGATTTATAATCTGAAAGATGCTATTATAATGCAAATCAAACAAAATTATATTTCTGTGATTTTAACATTTACAGTTGTCTCTTTGTGTTTTATTCATGGGGTTATTACTGATTTATTTTAATTAAATATAAATATCCAAAAGACTAGAAATAGCACTTTGCTTTACTATTATTTTCAATTGAAAAACCTTGTTTAAAAAAGAGAAAGAATACAGTGGCTTACAAGGGTGGAAAGCTTCCAAGTGGTCTGCCATTCGGCATTAGACAAATAACCAGTCCCAACCAATTTGCCATTCTCCCCACCCAGGGAGGATATAATAGACAATGGATGTTGAAATGAAATCAGCAGAGATTTTCCAGTAAGAGCAGTGGTTGGTTCACACACACGCTCATACTGGAGTAACTGTGTAAACCTTATGTGTTTACTGGTGTTTTCCTGTGGCTTCTCAGAGATGTAGTGCTGACATCATCACGTCCATGTACACAGTACCTAACTTGTATACAGGCTACCTTGGGTACAAGTGAGTTGTGAACAATCCCTGAGCAGCCATAACAAAATGACATGTAAAATGTCTGTGCTGAGTGTTGCTAGGGAACCTTTTGCTTTGGTAAATAGCATGCCATGGGGCATATTTTCAAAGCTTTAACATCTATTTTCTTAAAAGGAGGAACAAGTAGAACCAAACAGTAGAGTTATGTATTTCAGGGTCTCTTAAGCACTCTCAAGTTGTTTGTTTCTTATTTTGGTACATTAATGTATAATTGTTTGCCTTTGAAAATAGTAATTAAGAGGTCATTAAAGACTAGTAAATGCTTTAAATAATAAAAAAAAAACTTGAATAACTAGAGATTTCTCACAAGATATCTGAAATAGTAACATCTGTAATGGCTTTCTTAGCATTTCCTTGGGTTGCATATTCAGTTTCTGAAACAAGGCTCTTAAAATTCTGATGGCTAACAAATTAGTTTAGATTTAAAAGGGTTATACCAGAAAAGGGCAGAAGTCTTGAAATGTGCCTTAGACCTTTGTGTTGATAACAGATTGCTGCAATCTTTATCATGTGTGCAAGCTTGCAGCCCCCATACTAGTTGCATATCCTTGTTTGGCTAGTTGTTTGTTTTTATGAACTACCTGTTGGATTAATTTGAAAATGTACAAGAGTGTTATAAAATATAGTTCTCACAAAACGCTGAAAAGTATTATCTATGAGAATAATCGTTTGTTGATTGTATTTGTGTGATTTGCTGTTAGACAAACACAAGTTTTTTTGCCATTGGTACATTGGAAGACACTATGAAATGACAAGGGCTCAATACCCAGACTTGATTAAGTACCTGTCTACAATGCCCTCTTCAGAAGTCATGTACAGTAATGTAACACCATTGGGTGCAAAATTGTTTTGTAATCATAAGTCAACAACCGTCCCTGTGTCTCAGAAAGCACCGTGAAAGGGAAAATCAATTCATAAGAGATGGTCTTCATAATATTTTGATTAACTTGTTTTGACAAGTCACTAGACACAGCTGTCACTAAGGTTGAGTTTTATGTATATATTCATTTCTTTTCTATTTACTGTGCTTGAGCGATGAAGTGATTTACTGCTGTTCTGTATGGTATGTCAACTGATTTAACTAATTGTATTGCTTATAGCAGTAGCCTTTAAACTGATGAAAAGGGGCTTTGTGTAACTTCAGGGGGAGGGGTGATTAATATTTAGGATGGAAAATCGATTTGGTTGTTCAGAAATGTGTTACTGTTTATTCAGTTCAGTATCAGCATATTTGCATAAGACATCAGATCGTTATTTCGACATCAACAGCTTTAGCACATCATCGCCTGAAACCACCTAGGAGACAGTCAACATGGTTTTAGGAAATGAATATCGTGTCTAACTAACCTGCTTGATTTTTTTGAGGATGCAACATCGATAATGGATAATTGCAAAGCATATGACATGGTTTATTTAGATTTCCAGAAAGCTTAAGTCCCGCATAAAAGATTAATTCTCAAACTGAACGCAGTCGGGATTCAAGGAAACACATGAACATGGATTAGGGCGTGGTTAACATGTAGAAAACAGAAAGTACTGATTAGAAGAGAAACCTCAAAATGGAGCCAGGTAACCAGGATAGTACCACAGGGGTCAATATTAGGTCCTCTCCTATTCCTAATCTACATTAATGATTTAGATTCTGGTATAATAAGCAAACTTGTTAAATTCGCAGACGACACAAAAATAGGAGGAGTGGCAAACACTGTTGCAGCAGCAAAGGTCATTCAAAATGATCTAGACAAGATTCAGAACTGGGCAGACACATGACAAATGACATTTAATGTCATTTAAGTACTGCATGCAAGAAATAAAAATGTACATTATAAATATCATATGGGAGATACTGAAATTGAAGAAGGAATCTATGAAAAAGACCTAGGAGTTTTTGTTGACTCAGAAATGTCTTCATCTAGACAATGTGGGGAAGCTATAAAAAAGGCTAACAAGATGCTCGGATACATTGTGAAAAGTGTTGAATTTAAATCAAGGGAAGTAATGTTAAAACTGTACAATGCACTAGTAAGACCTCATCTTGAATAGTGTGTTCAGTTCTGGTCACCTCGCTATAAAAAAGATATTGCTGCTCTAGAAAGAGTGCAAAGAAGAGCGACCAGAATTATTCCAGGTTTAAAAGGCATGAATCTATTTAGTCTTGAACAAAGTCTTGAACAGAGAAGACTACTCGGCGACCTAATTCAAGCATTCAAAATTCTAAAAGGTATTGACAATGTCGACCCAAGGGACTTTTTCCACCTGAAAAAAGAAACAAGGACCAGGGGTCACAAATGGAGATTAGACAAAGGGGCATTCAGAACAGAAAATAGGAGGCACTTTTTTACACAGAGAATTGTGAGTGTCTGGAATCAACTCCCAAGTAATGTTATTGAAGCTGACACCCTGGGATCCTTCAAGAAGCTGCTTGATGAGATTCTGGGATCAATAAGCTACTAACAACCAAACAAGCAAGACGGGCCGAATGGCCTCCTCTCATTTGTAAACTTTCTTATATTCTTATGTTCTTTAATTTAGGGGGTGAGGGGGTGGATGCCTAAATTCAAAGGAAAAGGTGGTCTTGTGGCTTGTAGATTACTTTTTAAAACATCTATTTTAAAAATATTCATGTTGCATCTTTGTTATATGTAAGTTATTATGCTAGAAGCATTCATAAACTTTTATAATATTGTGAAATATGAAATATCTGTCATAAAATTTCTCTAATTCTATTACCCCATTCCCTTTTAATTGTTGCTTGCGATGCACCTAATTAGCATGTATGCACAAGATTTCCATCATAGTTTTCTTTTTTAACTTTTTGTTAAGTGCAGAACCCTTTGTATACCTAATTAGATAAGTGGGAGCTTTATATTCAAAACTAATTTAATTAATTTAATTTAGAATTTTTTTTTTTTTCTGGCTGTTGACCAACACATCGATCCATTAATTTTACTAATACAAGAAAAAGGGATAGTACAATAATTATATAATAAAGGCAAACCCAGATAAAAATATTTGAAAGTGTTTTCAGTTCACACAAGCTTATATAAAGATGTGTAAATGTGGGGCTGCAACATGCAAAATAGGCGAAACTTAATTTGATTATATACAACATTTAATATCAGTACAACAGCTGAGATCATTGCATAACCTGGGAACTGGCAACAGATGTAATTCTAGAGTGTCATTCTATAACATGATACCAGCTGTAGATTTTGAATGCTCGCACTATCCTGTGATGTTTGCTGGCACCAATCTAAGGAGATGGACACTGCACACTACAACATAAATACTGTCTGTAAGTTAGAGGTTTCTGGATGTTGCAAGCTTGTTTCACCTTCTCCATAACACTTTTAAGTCGAGGCTTGGAGGCAACAGGTGTATATATGCTTCTTGTAGGTAATTCAGTTACATAAGTTCTTGGGAGAACTTCAGAGAATTCCAGGCAACTGGATTACTTGCAGTATTGTACACACAAGGACAACTACATTTGGGAATGGCTGATCCAATAGGTGTTGCAGTTAGCGTGGAGTTTTCAAATTACATGACCTTTTCTGGTTAGGTTTGGGTGTTTTCACTCACTAAGGTGCAATGGCTGATGTGCTTTTGCTTCATGCATCTAAATTTGTCTAAATTCTGCTGTTCCAAGCAGTTTATTGGTATGAAATTGAAGTGTGGGATTTTATTTTTTTTATAAGCTGTCTGTGTTCAATTACAGATGTTCTGAACTTTTTGAATGTAACTTGCTGAGTAGGCAGAGAGCAGGAACTGCTGTTTCAAACACGTTTAAAGATAATGTGCCTTCTTTAACCAATAGTGTCAGATTTAGAGAGTGCTTTAAAAACCACAGGCAATAGAAATACTTTTTTTATTTCTACCACATTGCACCGCCGCAAAAGATTTAAAAGCCATCAGCAAAGGTGATAATCCCACCTTTGCACCCCAAATCCTTGTTTTAACCCGAGCCAAAGAAAGACATTGTTTAAATTCCTACCCTACATTCCTGGTGACACCACACCAACCCTCAGTCCTGCAAAGTCCTCCCTGGTCTGAGTTATTGAAACAAAACCAAATGATTGCTGCTCAAGAAACAATCAAGAAATGCATCCAGCAAACCTATCCTGGGATCTGCTTCCATATTCACTTCTTAGTCCAGTACAAACTGAGAATGTAGGCCATAATGTAGTGACCTACTTGTTTCTGAAACTGACACCTCTAATGTGTGATGTATATCCTTAGAAGGGTAGAAATGTTTCAAGGGTATGCCTTGCTTTTGGGGAGGGGCGTCAGGTGTGACATCAGCGTTCTATATTAAAGTAAAGCCTGACGGTGAAACTATTGCCCCCCTTTCTGTGATATAGTGGGATCTATAAATGATTGTGTGCTGACTTGGAAAAGCAGTGGCAATCATTTATATAGAGAGGAAAATGTGCTGTGTCTTTTCAAGTGTAGCTCTGCTGCTTTAATTACATGATAAATCATATTAAGAGAGCAACAATGACACCTTTTGCATTGTACGGATATTGTTTCCTGGCATCACCTATTATTTTTTGGCCGTCCAGGAGCATGAAGGTTAAAAATATGCGATTCAGACACAACTCATGGGAGCACGCGAATGTTAATTGGTGGTTATTGTTGTCTAGGTTTTGCTGCAAAGCATGCATTGGGCTTCACAAAGATACTTTGTCTGCAAGATTAATTGAGATGCCTTTCATCTAAATGCAGTGTGAGCTCCGAGGAGGAATAATTAGCTTATTCTTTATCCCAAAATTGCCCCTTTTGCAGTATGCATGAAAAGATGAATTGCTCTATACTCTTGCATAAGGGGGCTTGTGATGTGCTAGAGGAAACAGTGCTGTTTTTTTTCATTGCTAGATGTTGTCACAGCATGCTTAACAAACACTGTAGCCTCTACTTAATTCATCAACTGGTCAATTTCTTGAAAGAAAAGTAATACATGTATTTGAATGCTTTGGTTATGATTTTAAATTCTGTACTTTTTATTAGTTGGTACCATTGATCAGGAAATTTGTACTTTTAATTGTTAACGGAGAAATCCCTTGATGCAATAATCTTTGTAGACCACAGCAAACTCAAAGTCTGTATCACTCATGTCATAAAGCAAAGACTATAGTGTATGAGAGTGAACAGTGAGCAGTCTGTGGGCTTTTAGCTGTATATCTGCAGTAACTGATTGGATTGACTGCTGAACTATGTTTCTGAATTATAATTTGGATGCAATTCTAAGATGTCAAATGGGGGGAGAGCAGATTTATAGATGTGCGAGACATTACTTTGTAAGGAACTTTGATGAAACACCACACATGGTCCAGAATAGCATTAAGAATGACTTGATTAATTTCTATCGATTTCTATCTCATACATTTACTCAAAAGGCAATGAAATATGTATATATTCCAGCATGAAATACTAATTGGGTTGTGGGGGAAGAGGATGAGCCTATAAAGGTTTGATGTAGACCAGCAATGAATGGTGTTGAAAAGCATTACATTATATTAAGTGTGTATCGCTTTACCATATGTTGGTATTTTATTGTGATTTAAAGATATTATGTAATGGCTGTTAGAGAGTAATGTACTGTACAGTATATAACTATACTATATACAGCTCAACTATATTTGAGTTAATATACAAATGACAATCGCTATAATTGTATGTACCAGAATTTAAAAAGGAACAAAAGTCATTGGATTAATTCATACCATGATGTCTATCAATGAAGAGGTACACTGTACAGGAATTGGTACAAAAAAAACAAACAAAAAACCCCCTACTTCTGTTAACATTGGGTATATAGAGCCACCAGGGGTCACCAGGATTGCACCTATTCAGCTTGATGTTTAAATAGTTATATTCTCCAGAATGGTACATTTAGCCTGTTCTCCACGTGGTCTTCACTTTTGAAACTATTAAAATAGATTTCTGCTTCATGTGGGTTCTTTTGGTAATCGCTTTGCTGTTCGTATGTGATATTACCACTTGTTATGGAGTGCTACATATTTGAGATGTTGAAATGAAATTCAAATGCATCTATTAAACGGCTTTGTTTTGGTGACATGAATAATGAAATTAGCATGCAAAAACGGAATATAAGAAAGCTGAATAACAAGATGAAGAGATGGTTGTAAATATTTAATCTGTACTGTGTTATGCAGCCAAGCCGTGAAAAATGTGAAAGTAGAGCCATACCACCCAGACTTTTCTAAAGCATTTATTATATTCTGCTCGCACTTATTCCTTCAGACGGATACTGTATATATTTCTTTCAAGTTTGCCTTGTTTAAAAAAAAAAAAATAGTAATTGAGTGGAGCATAAATTATACACATTGAGACAGAGGCCCTGGAGCACACAGTAATATTTCAAGTGATCTGATGGAATCTAAAACCAGCCTGTGTATACATGCGTACTCTCTATGGACAGTGAAAAGCTGTTGTAGATTGCTCTTCAAGTACGCTTAATCGGTTAAAGGTTTAGGATTGACCAGGATTGCAGACCACTGCATTAAGGGGTTGGGTCGTACGTACTGCGAAAATACCTTCAGTGTTTGATATGTGATTTACCTTTTCATTTGTACATAATTCTTATTGTCTATATTTAGCGTTTAGAGGATTGGCTCATTTAGATTAACTGAACTCTGCTTATTTTTATGATGTAATTCCCTAATGAAAAATCTTAATAAATCACTTCAGAGCTACAACAATGAGGAATGAGGAATAAGTTCACTCAGGATAGTTCACAATTATCTTTCTTTTTTTTTTTAATTTGGACAAATCACTGGCAATACCTTATACTGACCCATTTAATAAAATCCCTCCAAACTGGAAAAAATATTAAGGCAGGGAATCATAATTCATTCTCTTTTAATTGTTATTGGTGTCAATTAAAGAAGGATAAATTAACTGAGGAGCTTTTATATTTGCCATACACTTCAAAAAATTGTTATGCTGTAATTACCATTGTCTCACAATTATATGATTGGCTGAACCAAGTAATGGGAGCATGTTCTTAACAATATTTATGTTCTTAACTATCCTGATCTCGTACATCTTCCAAACTGATTTTATTTTTCTATTTCACCTATTTTTATATTCTCAAGGTTAAATCATATTCCATTTATGGTCTTTTTAGTAACTTACTGATATCTGCATGGTCTAGACCAGCGGTAGGCCATTGCAGGCCAGGTTTAAACGAGTCATGCTAATTACTTTATGGGGAGGGTAAATTCTTAATCATTAAATGTCATATATGTTAACAGAAAATGTAATTAACAGAAAATGTAAATGCAAATCTAGATCACAATGTTCCTGCCTACCTGCCCAAATGTTGTAGCATCTGCACCATATGGACACATTGCAGTGGCTGCTTGTAATCCCTTAACTCCAAGCAGTTAGTGGAAGGGCTTTCTGTTGGTTCACTTCCTCTTTATCTTTGAATAGCTCAAAACACTTTTTTTACATTGTTTAATGCGCTATGGAAGTACAATATTTTATGGCATTGAAAACTAATATTTATGATGCTTTCATAGGTTACCAGACTGTTCTACCCAATCAGCAAGGATTCCAGGCCCTTATGGGAATGCAGCAACCTCCACAGAATCAGAGCGTGATTTCCAGTCAACAGGGGAATCAGGTGCAAGGCATGCTGGTCCAATACCCAGCCATGTCTTCTTATCAGGTGGGTTCTCTAAACCTAACGCTCTGCAGGCAATCTAAACGGGTCAGTACAAGTCAATGCAGCTTAACACATTTTTGCGAGAATGCTGTTTTGTTAAAAGTAAGTATCAGCTTGATTTACGTGGCTGAAGTGAATATAGTTTTTCATTCTGTTGACATAATTCTGACGTTCTCATCCACTTATCGTGCTTACTTATTTTACAAGTTTGATTGTTGGACATACTGAGTATTAATACAGATGTAATAATTGTTTTGATCTCGTACCAGATTTTAGAAATCATTAACAATATCTTACCTTAATATGATGTTTGCTATCATATATATATAGTATTTAAGAAATAGCAATAAGACACACTCAGATATATAGCATATATATACTATCATATTATATATATAATATATATTATAATAATATATATATATATATATTACTAATGTAATCTGATTCTACTTAAAAGATGAATTTGTAGTTATGAAATGTGCTTTACATTATATTTGTTTTCCTAAAGGTGCCAATGACCCAGGGTTCTCAAGGAATGCCACAACAATCATACCAACAAACAATGATGTTGCCCAGTCAGTCAGGTCAAGGGACACATCCAGCCAATGGAATTCCTGTCTACTGCAATGTCGTGCCTCCATCCCCACCTAGCAACCTAAGGCTGGTCGCCCCTCACTGTCCCTCCAACAACGTGCCCGTCGTCTCTGCTAACTGCAGGACAAACTGTACGAGTATTAACAACACAGGTTGGCAGGTAAAATACTGACACTGGCAGAATAAAACTGGAAGAAAATATATTTTCAATGCATTGTTGGACATATAAATCATGGCCTTTTAAAACAACTGAATAAAAAAAAAATCAGTTGAAAAACTAAGGTGTTAAACTTAAGTGTTGGTATTCTGTATAAATAAATGAATAAATCAATAAAATAATGTTTGGTAAATGGTGCATATTTTAGTCATGTCTGCTAAGAATGCCTTTGTAGTTTAGCTAGGTGACATGCATTCACTGAGTTAAGACTTCTTCCTTATCACTGATCACCACTGTGTAGATTGTAATAAACCTGAATTTGATTAGTTTTGTACTTTGTGTTGAGTTTGTGGAGCTAAAAGTATTTAACAAAAATAAAATATATATAATAAAAGTATCACATTGTACCAAAGCTGTAATGGATTTAAGAATTGATGTATGGAAGGAATAATTTATATACACTATAGAGTTTTTTTTTATTGATATATGATGTATTGTAGTGTTCAACGACAATAAACTACTTGACCTCATGGAGAAAGGTCACATTTCTAATCCCCTGTGTCGTCTCTCTCTTTAGTAATTTGTATGTTTTATATTTACTTCAGGTGGGGCCAAGTTGATAAGGGGATAAAGTGGTAAAGTTGATAATGTCCCTAAAGATGTGTGAAAAGAAATACAGTAATTCATTATAATATATATATATATTTTCTATATATATATAGATATTATATATATATAATATATATAATATATATATATATATATATTCTGATATAAGACTACGTTAAGTATGATAAGACTTTGAATGCATACTGATAGCAGCTGTAGAAAAAAAAAACAGTATATCGTAATGTTGCGATAATATTGTTCATGTATTGTAATTTTATGATAAGTGTGTAAAACATTTACATCTATCTGTGTATTTTTTTCAAGGTTATTCAAAGGTTATTTCTGTAAGTATCGACTTGACAAGGTATTTGTATTATGAGTCACATTATGATAAGAAAATGAAATACAATGAAAGAAAATAATGTCAAAACTAGCTATGTGACAAAAAAAGGTAATTTGCACAAATGCACACACCTTTACAGGCATGTGTCTGACATATGTTGTGAAACCCTAAAAGTTTGCAATAGCTCATTTTTTAAGAGTTCTTTATGATGAATAGCTATTATAAAATGTTTTGCATGAACAATAAAATAATTGCAATTCACAAAGGTTATATTCATAAACAAAAAAGTATAACTAATTAGAAAGTGATTCAGTGTCATCAACCAATCAGCTTCCAGCTATAGCGGGCATTAATACACAGCTGATGCCTGCTAGAACACCACTGCATCACCTGTGAATCAAATTTAAAATCAATCTGTGCAAGCTTTTTCTTTTTGCCTTGCTGTATTTTTAAGTTTTTCTATTGGACAGTAAATACTAAACAAAAACACAATTGGTCCATATTGATTTTATCAGCCACCAAAACCAGCCAATCAATACTTTGCATTAACGAAAGCAACCAATGCTGTCGATTCAACCAACCACAACCTGTCAGCTTGACTGGAGCGCAGACACAGCATCTTTCAACAACAATAAACCGAGACACGGACAGTTCAGTGATATTGCTCCATTCATATATTGGGCACTGTAGAGGTAAACTGTAAGCAGCTCTGGCAAGAAAAAGGTAATTTTTTTAATAATGTTTTTTTTTTTTTTTTTTTTTTTTTTCAACAATGCATTGAAAATATTGTTATTTTTTATGAAAATGTTTCTCAGCAGAAGGGTACCCGACGAATCATCATCAGGGTAAATACATTGTTTTCTAACAGCGACAGTGCCCTCTCGATGAAGGCTCTACAGTGTGTTAGTGGGCCTTGACTTTCGTTCGCTCCTTGACCTTCGATGAAGGCTGCTACCCACCAGATGACATATGCCAAACTGAATAGAACCTATACTTTTGATAAGTATCTTTCACGCTACACATGGCACAAGTGGCACTGGAAACAATAATACTTGCTGTTGAAAACATATCCAGAGCTTTCCCATAATAAGTTTTACCATAGTATTTTACCATGGTACTGTGTTTCCATAGTATTTTTGACATACTGTACTATAGTGCTTTCCCATAGTATTTTACCATACTTTTATCATGGTAGTGCACTACTACCATATTACCATATCATATCATGGTATTTTGACAGCAATGGTAACAAACCATATTACTACCATAGTACGTTTACCATGATACAATACTACAGTAAAATATGGTACTGCACTATACATTACCGTTACTGGTCCTTTAACCCGCTAATCAAACAAAAAAGAAAGGGGATTAGTGGAGAATCCATAGAGGGGCTTGGACGGGAATTGCTAAACAGGATTCCATGGATATAGAATGGACACCGGTCTCCAGCTTCAACAATTACTAATCATTACATTTCCTACTGGACACAAATTGACAGGAAGTAAAACATTTTGGTAAACACCCATAGTACCTTAACAGAGTATTATCCTAGTACTGTGGATTTCTAGTATTGCATCTCTTGTAGAAAGGCATGTTAGCATTTTTGCAGCTGCTTTTATATTTAATATCTTGGACATAGATGTATAACAGTCCACGTATAAAACACAGAACGTAGTCATGTTTAACAGATGCCCTGTTCTGCAGCAGATGGTGAACAAAACCTGCAAGATAAAAGTACATACAAAATACACTTTACAAAATACATCAGCAATTGTAGTGCGTCATTAAACAGCTCTTGTACAAACTTGGTGTGCATTGAAGAACATTTAGTTCAGGCAGTTATTACATTACAGTCATACTTGGAGTCACATGCAAATACATTTGTATTTGCACTTGCATTGCAACTTGATATTTGAATATTCTAAATTAGAAGAATCTGCATTTATATTCAATAATGCTAACATCTTTATTTTTATATAGCCTCTTTCATAGTGGACCACTATCACAAAGTGCTTTACAGGGTAGGCTGTGAACGGTGCATTAGATGCACAGTCACTTACAATAGGACATCGTTTTAACATCCGCAGGATGGAGTACAAGGAGGTTAAGTGACTTGCTCAGGGTCACACAACGAGTTAGTCACTGGAAGAACTGGTGACCTTCTGGTTACAAGTCCTGGACTTTAACCACTAGACCACACTGCCTACATTTTCATTACATTTCAAATGGATTTTAAATACTGTAAATACACACCTTGGTAGACCTGCTAATCACACCTCTACCAATTGCCATCCATGAAACTCAATCAAACTCACCTGATCATGATTTTCTCAACCTATAAAGTGACAGCTTTGAAGTGCAAAACTAGTGACAGTTCAGCAAACAACTTAACAAAGTTAAGTCATTTGAGTTATTCAATTGCCATTAGATGTTTTGTCCTTTTGAGTAGATAACCAACTGTCAGATTTCATACATACTTCTTTTATTGCTCTGTGAACACTCTTAAACTCAGGGGAGATGTTTAAGGAGGACAGAGATGTTTTGGACTCCTGTAGTGGATTGTTCGTGCACAGGGCTTGCAAAGCATCCAGACAACTTTTAATAATCATGAAAATCACACAGACTCATTTAATTTGAAGTTTTAACGAATCAGAGCAGTAATGATGCTCCTTCTGTTTATTAAATGGTTAAAAATGGATAATGTATTAACAGCATTAATACTTCAACACAATAATACAGGTACGATTATCACATAACCAGCCCTTAGACTAGACATGCAAACCGCTAAAGCGACCACCTCTAAATCCTAAAACATTCAATATATCACTCTCGAAAGCTATAACATAATTCCTATACCTTATAGCAAAGCATCAACATAAATGAGATATAAATTCAAAATTGTTCTTACCTTCCACTATATGGAAGTGTAGTCGTAGAATACAGCATAAAAACAGTGCTGTCTTCAAAGGCAGACGTCTGAATATGACCAAACAGCAACCAATCTTCAGAGCATGGACCACACAACTTGTAAGATCAAGTTAAGTGATACTTGACTGGGGTTTAACCTCAGCTTTTATAGCTTTTTTCTTCATTTAATATGTCAGAAGACCCTGTTAAATCTAATTATTTGCTCTGTTTTGACAGCTCTTTGTGTGAATAATATATCTAAAAAAGTACGGTTGACCCCTTTTCAAAATTAATTGAATGTGAGCTCATGGTTCATTATCTTCCACCCCTCCTTTCCCTAAAAAAATAGGTGAACTGGAGTTCACAGGGTCCTTGCTACCAAAATACAATACAAGTATATTTATGAATATATAGAGAATACATATAGAGAGATGTTTTCCAATATACAACACCCACTCTGTTTAATCATTCCAACCTGGGTTTAAAATAAATTTCCCTCAATAGGTTAGATTCGCTTCATGTATAGATGTGTTTTAACAAATATTGGACAAAGACTGTAGGGGTTTATCACTGAGCCTTTGAATAAAACCACTACATTTAAGTGGCCAGTTCAGTTATTTTCATTTAAATTCAGGCTATAATGAACATGTTAAATATAATAGTCTCATATTAACTGTACCATGCTTGGACTAAGCCTGACCTCTCTGTTTCTAAAAATCTTGTGTGCAAGCATGTTTCAGACACCCTGTTTGCCTGCCAAGAATAGTCTTCATTTTAATTAATATGAAACTCTACTGTAAGCGCTTTTCCAAATTTACTACATGAAGTCATTTTTTGGCCTGATTCAAGACAACCTCGAACCGGTATCTTTTCAGATAAGCAAAAAGCTTACATCCTATTTTTTTTTTTTTTTTTTTATAGCTAAGCTCTCATTAGTTTCTTATATAATGAAGTACGTTCTCCTGTCTTTCTTAAAGCACCTTACGTTGGTTATCATTCAAGGTTGACAAATCCAGCTTTTAAGAGCCAACACCGAATCCTGCTTTGATGTGCCAAAGACTAAGCCTATTTTCTTTCAACAATAATTATTGTAGTTGTATAACAGTTTAACTTTACTTACTTATTATAGTACTATCGTACAGTAATATAATAAAACCACAAGCTAAATTGTTTCTGACATATTAACTGTGCTCCATAGCGTTTGATTCTCTCTGTTTCAGAATGTTTTAAGGCTCTGAGTTTAATTATAGAAGATGCTTTTGCCTGATAAGGGAGAGTTGGAACTTTCAGCAGGTCGGCCTGACATTACACATTCACTGATAATATTTTTCTCCTGTTATACTACAATAAACAAGAATATGGAATCCTATAATATTCTCATAGGCTAATACAGAGTACATTAAAAAACAATTCTAAATAGTGTGTTTTAACAATTTGTTTCATATTTCTACTGACTCTATATTATTTTAAAATACATTGCAGTCATTATAGTATTTGTTGCAGTTTCACAAATGTTCAATTTGTATCCTAAAGATAGGTATGCTTCCAATAGCTGTGACAGTCTTGGGTCAGTTTCTGCTCTCAGTGAGTCAGTTTCTGCTCACAGGTGTGGGTGACAGCCTTTAAAAGCCTGATACCTGCAAAAACTTGAATCTTGCTAGCTGGGCTCCCATCTCACTCCCATCGTTAAGCGGTTTCTGTTAAAGAGCCATCCATCTCTGCAGCATACACCTTTCACTCAAAAAAGGTGCTCACACCTTGTATAAGTTAAGGAAAGTGTAGACAGTTTGTTATATATGGTATGTGTACCTATTAAGTTGTTCTGTATTTTAGTTTGAAAATCTAAATCTAACTAAAACAATAGGTTTAATATTTTAAAAAATCCCCCCCAAAAAAAGACAATAAGAAAAACAGATTTGGTTGTCTTAATAGGAACACTTACCTAAAGCTTGTAAACTGTTACAACTGGTGATTTGCTCAGAAGAACTAAGCAACTGATAAATGGCAATTGCTTAATTGAAATGACCTCTGTTCACTGAATTATTTTGTACTTTAAAACTGTCACCTTCAGATGTTGAGAAGACATGAACAGGTGAGTTTGATTGACTTGAATGGATTGCAATTGGTAGAAGTGTGATTAGCTGGTCTCAACTTGATGAATAGGGGTTACATACAACTATTTGAAATGCATTTGGAAGTGCATGATCAAGTATTTGAATTTGTATTTAGTTTTGGTAGTGGAAGCAATGAGCATAGGAAGTCATTTAAATTTGCATTTAATTGCATTTGTTACAGTAATTTAATTGCACTTATTACAGTACTTCATTGGATGCCTCGCTGTTGGTGCCGTTTGTTGCTGCAGCCCTTGCTGGCATCAATATTTTTGCATTGCATTGCTGAGTTTCTGCCACATAAATACCTTTATTTTGGCAGCAGATTGGTCAGGAAACACTGAAATTGAAATAATTTACCATAATTCCATGTTACTTGTATAAATTGTTTATATTAATTTTAATGAGAAGGCCAATGGGCCTTTTAGGTTTCTTAAATCAGAGCTGGGCCAATGGCCACAGATCCTACTTAATATTTTTAGACCAGTAGAACAATGACCTATCGGTAAGAGAGGAGCCGTGGTGTCCTTTGTGTTCATCGGCAGCTATATTAAGACACATTTTGACGGGATGTAAGGTGGGTCTTAGCCAGACGCTTTACTTGGCGTCATGACCAGGTGCTGCGATGTTTGGCCTTAGCATTGGAAGACAAGCACAGTATGATCAACAGGTTGCCTCCAATTCCAGCGATATATGACACACGAAGAACAACATTCCTCCATCCAGGGGAGCAACCACCAAGAAAATGTATTAACCCTTCGCAGTCCTATGTCGGACCCGGTCCGACATTACAATTTTCCCTTTCCGTTTCGATGTCAGACTCAGTCCGACATCATCAAAAAGACTTCAAGCACGGATCTCTAATTGTTTCTTCTCCGGAAAAAGCTGAGAACACCTTTTAATGGCCGAGTGAGACCAACAGGAGCATCACAGAAAGAAAGCAATGTTGATGTAAAGGAAGCTAAGTAAGCTGGGCTGAGTTGAGTGGGGGGTGGAGGGGGGTGATGCTGGGATGCTGGGAGACAGTCAACATGGTTTTAGGAAAGGGAGATTGTGTCTAACTAACTTGCTTGATTTTTTTGGGATGCAACATCGATAATGGTTAATTGCAAAGCATATGACATGGTTTATTTAGATTTCCAGAAAGCTTTTGACAAAGTCCCGCACAAAAGATTAATTCTCAAACTGAACGCAGTTGGGATTCAAGGAAACACGTGTACATGGATTAGGGAGTGGTTAACACGTAGAAAACAGAAAGTACTGATTAGAGGAAAAACCTCAGAATGGAGTGTGGTAACCAGTGGTGTACCACAGGGATCAGTATTAGGTCCTCTGCTATTCCTAATCTACATTAATGATTTAGATTCTGGTATAGTAAGCAAACTTGTTAAATTTGCAGACGACACAAAAATAGGAGGAGTGGCAAACACTGTCGCAGCAGCAAAGGTCATTCAAAATGATCTAGACAAGATTCAGAACTGGGCAAACACATGGCAAATGACATTTAATAGAGAAAAGTGTAAGGTACTGCACGCAGGAAATAAAAATGTACATTATAAATATCATATGGGAGATACTGAAATTGGAGAAGGAATCTATGAAAAAGACCTAGGAGTTTTTGTTGACTCAGAAATGTCTTCATCTAGACAATGTGGGGGAGCTATAAAAAAGGCTAACAAGATGCTCGGATACATTGTGAAAAGTGTTGAATTTAAATCGAGGGAAGTAATGTTAAAACTGTACAATGCACTAGTAAGACCTCATCTTGAATATTGTGTGCAGTTCTGGTCACCTCGCTATAAAAAAGATATTGCTGCTCTAGAAAGAGTGCAAAGAAGAGCGACCAGAATTATTCCGGGCTTAAAAGGCATGTCATATGCAGACAGGCTAAAAGAATTGAATCTGTTCAGTCTTGAACAAAGAAGACTACGTGGCGACCTAATTCAAGCATTCAAAATTCTAAAAGGTATTGACAGTGTCGACCCAAGGGACTTTTTCCACCTGAAAAAAGAAACAAGGACCAGGGGTCACAAATGGAGATTAGACAAAGGGGCATTCAGAACAGAACAATTGTGAGGATCTGGAATCAACTCCACAGTAATGTTGTTGAAGCTGACACCCTGGGATCCTTCAAGAAGCTGCTTGATGAGATTCTGGGGTCAATAAGCTACTAACAACCAAACGAGCAAGATGGGCCGAATGGCCTCCTCTCGTTTGTAAACTTTCTTATGTTCTTCTTATGTTCTTAATCATTGTCAAGCCCTCTTGAGGGGTCCTGGGTTAGTCGATGAAACACCGAGGACAGAATGTGCCCACTTGAAGACCCCAGAGATGTACCCTACCTAGCTCAATGAAGACGGTTGTCATGCTGATGAGCTAGGGAGACCGCACAATAGGCTGATCCCTGGAGCCAGCATTACACTTCATCCATCAACACCAGGCATTAGGATATCTACATCATCAGATGGAAGGAAATGCAGATGGATCACATTGTTTACGGTAAAAGAAGCTGTCTTTGTTGTTGCTTATCTTGACGAGAGCTGAGTCCAATTCTCCAAATGTGTTTGTAATCGCATGAAGTTTTAACTTCTATTCTCATGCAATGGAAATCACTGCTTGCTTGACACAATCTTACTTATGCCAAGTATAACCATGCAGATTCATTGTAATGTGTGGCTGAATTTGTTGTAGTGATGTTGTTACACTGCTTAATGTTGTGAATATAGTACACTGTAATTTAATGTTTGAAAAAACATGCAAGATGCCTTGGATAAAGGCATCAGCCAAGTAACTAAATAATAATTACTCGTAATATAAACTTTAAATAGGTAAAATTTACAGATGAGACTTAAATATTCGACAAAAGACAAAACTCTTACACTTAATTTCTTAGTTTCATCTTCAGTCTCTACCGATGAAATTGCAGTGCTGGTAGATTGGGTAGGTGGATGGGCTGGAGATGGGGGAGCCAAACATGAGCCAGGTGACCTTTGGACTCCCTGGACAGGTGTTTCACATGCTGGAGGGGATGACTGCTGGGATGTGCAGGTTTTCTGCAACATCCTGACCTCCTTAATAAGCTCTTTAATGCATTCCACAGTTTCAGGAAGAACTGGAATTGAACCATAAACTATACAATGAATACAGCTGTATATAGCACACAGAGTTATACATTTCAGCATCACAAACCTGAATGAATTAAGAACTGACTAAGAATTAATTAAAACTATTTTTGTTGGCATGATGAAATACCTGACGGGATATGAAAATATCTTCAAAATTGTATCTTTTAAAATATTTATTGCCTCTGTGATTTAGCAAAAACAAGCATACAGAATGCTAAATTGTAAATGAAACTAATAAGCCTTCGATTTGCACTGACCAGATATCTTGCTACTCTACTGTAATTTGTAACTTTTATAACTTGTAGAGCTTGTCGTAGAGATTCATTTTCCATTTTCAATCTGGACACCCTCTATACTCACTGTCTTCACATCTGTCACCAGCATGTACCTTGTATGCAAAGTAATAAATAGCTTAAGCAGTAAGCTCATTCGTCTTATATAGATATATATATATATATATATATATATATATTATATATATATATATATATATATATATATATATATGTGTGTGTGTGTGTGTGTGTGTGTGTGTGTGTGTGTGTGTGTGTATATATATATATATATATATATATATATAAATAATGTCATGGACCACAAAGTGTCCCACTGAACAGGGCAGCATCCAGACCTCAGTGTGGAGGTTTTTCTGCCCACAGGGTCATATCATAGAGAGAAACATATAGCAGCATGGCTTAAAGGCTATATTGAATCTATACTGGAAATAAAACATGCAATATCCTAGCGTGCTATTTTAACTGATCATGTATATTGAATAATATTAGTTTATTGTAAAATATCTGCATAAAGACAAAAATCTAATATGAGTACTATTTGTACTTTATTTCTTTCAGCTTCTGTAAAATGGCTTGAGGGTCAGATGAGCTCTTCACAACCTTTTTTTTTTGCCTCTCGCTGCAAAAGTTAGCATCGCTAAACATTAAAATCACATAAGTTTGTTTAACTAAATAAAACAAAAAAACTACTTCAAAATCAGAAGCACATGTATATACACACTTCATAAAATCAGTCCCACACTGTCAAATTAATATTTTTCAATATTTAGATTAAAAT
Source organism: Polyodon spathula (assembly GCF_017654505.1). Lineage (NCBI taxonomy): Eukaryota > Metazoa > Chordata > Actinopteri > Acipenseriformes > Polyodontidae > Polyodon > Polyodon spathula. Next base: position 27,977,166 of record NC_054536.1, read on the forward strand.
TAAATGTACTTTATGTATCATGATAGGCTATTAGGCCAACAGACCATTGATAAACTAGGCCTTTAATAGATGGGACAACGTTTTCCACAGACAGTTGTCATTAAACATAACTTGCGCTTATATATATATATATATATATATATATATATAATATATATATATTATTTCAAGGGCCCTTGGTCCCAACGCTCTCCTTCCCTCACAAAACGTTGAATTCTAAGCTCCGAGTCGGAGATCTCGAGACCTCTCGAGAAAGAAATAAAGAGAAAGAAAAGGACGGACTGGACTACAATCGAGAGAGCCTTCCCTATGGAGTTGAGGCTGACCCTATTGGCTTCAGTGCCCCTGAAAACAGAGTCCTCTGACTTTTCAGAGAGTCATTATAGGCTCAGCTTCATGACTGGGTCCCAGTTAGCAACCAAGTTTGACCCTCAGAGGACAGAATGGCTCATACAAAGCCTTGACGTAAGGAAGAAAAGAGAATCTGAAAGAACAGAAATAATTGTTAGTTCCGGGACTCAAGCACTAAGAGCATGAAGGACACATCCCAGGAGTATAAAGGAGGAAGTAAGACAGAGACTTATTTCATGAGGCAAGATAAAGCACATGAGCTGTGAAAGAATAATATGGGCAGTGGTCCCTTCTGACTGCACGAAAAACTTGTGGAGTTATTGGAACTCTAGGCTCCTCACTGAACCTGCACCTGAGAAGACCAACAAAGACCCTGTGCCAATGTATAACATAAAAGCAAGACGAGACAAACATTGACAAACAAAATAAATAAACAATTAAATGGTTAACAGTTAGATGATTAAGGGACATCAGCTTGCCAGAGAGGAAAAAAAACCCTCTGTTAGGAGGAAAACCTCTGGTGGTCCTGGTGGAGAGGACGCCCACTTGGATGTAGGAGTTGACTGCTGAAGTGGACCGATGCCCAATGGTCTTGATCAGGTGATGGCTGATGTGGGCTCAGGCTGCTGAAAAGGCTGCACCAATTCTAAAGGAGTGTGTGATGTGGAATTGAAGAGAAAGACCTGCTCTGATGAGAACAGCTGTGAGGTGAGAAGAGAACCAATGTCTGGTAATGATTCTTTTGGAGCAATTATAGGAAGCCTGGAAGGAGATCCAGGGGGTTCTTGGTATTTCCTCAGTCAGATGTATTGCTGGGATGGCTGCATTATTGTAGATGCTTGGAAGGTGGTAAGTTTGAACTATCATGTCTCATGCCTGGAATGGAAAAGGTGAACTCACATTTAGTGATTTGGGTTTCACAACTCCAGTCATTCTCCTGATAGTGGAACTGCACCAATTCTAAAGGAGTGTGTGATGTGGAATAGCGGTCCATTTATTCAGCACTCGTCAGGCACATCAGGTCCAGTTTATTTTCATGCACGCTGTTTATTTTACACGCGCTGTTTAAAATATTTTTTTCAGAGTAAAACGGGTTCAGAAGGCATTGAATCACACAGAAACACTCAGTAATTAGAGCCTAACTGTTTTATCCTTATCCTTTTCAGAGGCTCTTGCGCAAAGATTACGACTGTGAAGGCGGGAAGTTCGTAATTTTAGTCCATCAACTACGACGTGTCTGCACTTCACTAGAGAAGAGCCGGGTGTGGAATTCTGTACTAAAAATCCGTGACTGCCCTGAGAATTCAAACAATTTTTCCGACGTGGTTAAGTGCTAACACACCTAATGACTGTAACTTAGGTCGTTAAACTGGCACGGACTTTTTAAGAACTTGTAAGGACACTCATGACTTGGTACGCCCCACTTGTTTGTAGACTTGTTTACAGGTTAATTCTGCTTAAGGAGAAAAGACTCAACTCCGGGCTATCTAGTTCTGATCTACATTATTCAGAGAAGGAACCTTTTGACACTTCACTGACTAAGGCGGCTCAGTCCCAACGATGCTCGTACCTCCGGAGACGAAACATACTCAACCGAGTAAAACTAACTCTCCGAACTGATAGCCATGTGAGAACCAATTCAGGTCCTGAAGTTACACCAGTACGAACCAATAACCGACTCACTTGGGTGTAGTGATCTTGGAATTTTCACACAAACTTGCTGTTATAGAATAAGTATAGGAGTTGGAAGGTATCACACACTGTACAGGTACAGTTTCCACGATTAACTCTAGTGTGCGTGATTGGAGTAATTCCAAAGGGTTATTAGTATTTCAAACAGTCAGATTCGGTTTCAGGCGTCCATTTATCATGACAGAGGCCCGTCACCAAGCGTTACACAAAAGTGGCTCAGCCGGACGCCACTTCGAAGGTAAATCAGTTGCTTTGTGAGTCTGGGGTTAACAAAAACTAAAGTTCCATTTGCGTTCGTAGAACGTGTACACTGTTGAGGGTACTAGACAAGCATACCTGCAAATACTGGACTAGTTGAGACATTACCTGATACACTTGTACCCGTTTAGATACAATACACCCAAAGTTGTTACCTATTCAAGACGAGGCGTTCAGTAACTGAATGTGCTAACTACACGCTGCATTCAAGCCCCACCCCTTGTTCGCTGTATTTTTCACATACCTCTTTATGGACATGCATACTGATAAATCCTCTCCTGATCACTCGTTTTATTACCAAACTCCTCAATAATGCTATCCAAGTCATTATTTTATTACTATAACATCTCAAAAAGCTCTGCAAATGTCCATGATATTCTTTGAGCCCTGGATGCAGAAGCAGCTACCTACATATTTTGTAATGTCTGTGTTATCTCTGTAATGCATGGGGCTATGAGAAACGCCCTTTTTTCACTTTCATTCAGCTCATATCGGTCTCACTCAGCCATTGAAAGGTTTTCTAGGCTTTTTCCAGAGAAAAAACAACTAGAGACATCAGACTGGAAAGGGAAAATTGTAATGCCGGACCACAAAGGGTTAACTCACAATCAAGACAGATTTCCAGTCTTGTACCAGGTCTCTCACCATGTATTAATGCTTGTAGTATTTAAGAGGATGAGCGGACATACTAGATGGGGATTAGCGTTAGCCTTGATTGCGGAAATGGCTGCCAAGGTCTGAGTACTGGAAGCTCTGGAGGAGGGTTTCTTGCTTCTGAAAGATATTTTTACATGAAAATCCAGGTTTCTGCAGTTGAGGCAAGAGTGAGAAGACATGATGTGAATATTCTGCCTTGGAAATAATGTGAATTGCGAAATTGAATTAGCCGAAGGGAGATACTTAGAAGTTGTTAATGAGCTGATGAATGCGGTCTAGGATTGTGGAGTGGGAGGCTGGCTCCAGATTTGACAGTGTCTCAGGTGATTCTGAGATATTCTAGTTGGACCAATGGTTTATCTTGAAAGTGGCATGCCTACTGAAGAAAACAGGGATCACAGATTGAAGATTGCTTGAGCGAGGAGATCCGAAGGTGGGGATATAAGGAGAAAGTTGTCTTCTCTGGTGATGGAGGGAGGGATGAATGGGCATGATTTAAAAGCATCTAAATCATCTGCTTTTGCGAGCCATGCAGTGTGGCCTGCTGCTTTGATGGTTTTAATAGCGATGGAAGGTGTAATGTAACAAACAGAGAATTGATCATGGGGAATTAGGGTATTGAGACTAGAGTGGAATTGCCTCTCGGGGCAGAAAGATCGATGATTTATACACTTTCCCTGATATTTTGTGGGTCACTATTCCAAATGGGGCTAATCTTGAAGATGGGGAATGGAGCTGGGAAGGAGCCGGCCAATAATTCTTTGTCCTTCTCGACGGTGCAGACCGTATGTGTTTCTGTGACTGCGGGGCAGTGCAGAGCATATTGTGTTTGTGACCGCCGGGCGGTGAGGTGCGGTGCAGAGCGTATGTCTGTCTGTGACCTCAGGGCAGTGCAGAACGTATGTGTTTCTTGATCTCAGGGTGGTGCAGAGCATATTGTGTCTGTGACCGCGGGGCAGTGAGGTGCAGTGTGGAGCGTATGTCTGTCTATGACCGCAGGGCGGTGCAGAGCGTATGTGATTCTGTGACCGCAGGGCGGTGCAGAGCGTATGTGATTCTGTGACTGCAGGGCGGTGCAGAGCTATATGTGTATCTGTGACCGCAGGGCGGTGCAGAGCGTATGTGTTTCTGTGACTGCAGGGCGGTGCAGAGCGTATGTGATTCTGTGACTGCAGGGCGGTGCAGAGCGTATGTGATTCTGTGACTGCGGGGCGGTGCAGAACGTATGTGATTCTGTGACTGCAGGGCGGTGCAGAGCGTATGTGATTCTGTGACTGCAGGGCGGTGCAGAGCGTATGTGATTCTGTGACTGCGGGGCGGTGCAGAGCGTATGTGATTCTGTGACTGCGGGGCGGTGCAGAACGTATGTGATTCTGTGACTGCGGGGCGGTGCAGAGCGTATGTGATTCTGTGACTGCGGGGCGGTGCAGAACGTATGTGTGTCTCATGTGTGGAACTTTCTTCTATTACTTGCCTTTGGATCAACAGGGAGAGGGCATGATATCAGATGGTGGCTGCTGACTGGGAGCCTGAAGCAGATGCTGTAACCAGGTTGAACTTTATAATGCTGATAGATGGGGGCAGAGCCAGAGCTGCCTGGGCTGGGGTGAGCAATGGAGCCACTGAAACAGAAGATGTAATGAAAGAGGGGGTGGAGATTGGCACATGAGTGGTTGAAGGAGGAACTGCAATGGTGCTGGAGCAATGCCATCTAAATGAGTGTTTATTGCTGACAAGGCATTACTGGTGCTGCTGAGAGAGCAGGGGCGTGGCATGAATGAAAAATTCGGCTTTGCTGGGGTAAAATCTAAATTATGAAAGTATCTTTAGTTCAGTAGCAATGAAAACTGGAAGTGTACAGGATGGGAAAGTCCAGTAAAATAGTAGTGTGAAGCCTGTTTCCAAAAATTAAACTTGACAGAAACAGCAACTCAGCCATTTTTTAGTACCGAAGCACCCGGTGGGCTCGGTGCTTAGTGCACTCGGTGTCGTAAAGTGCTCGGTGCATTCGCTGCATAGCGCCCCAGTGCATTCGATGCACCTGGTGTGCTCGATGCTTAGTGCATTTGGTGCGCACAGTGCTCAGTGCATATCGTCTTGGTGCATTCAGTGCATTCAGTGCACATGGTGCTCGGTGCTTAGTGCACTTGGTGCGCACAGTGCTTGTGCATATCGTCTTGGTGTATTCAGTGCATTCGGTGCACATGGTGCTCGGTGCTTAGCGCATTCTGTGCTCAGTGCATATCATCTCGGTGTATTCGGTGCATTTGGTGCACATGGTGCTCGGTGCTTAGTGCACTCGGTGTGCACGGTGCTCAGTGCATATCATCTCGGTGCATTCGGTGTATAAGGTGCTCAGTGAGCATGGTGCTCAGTGCATATCATCTCGGTGTATTTGGTGCATTCAGTGCACACAGCGCTCGGTGCTTAGTGCGCTTGGTGCGCACGGTGCTCAGTGCATATTGTCTCGTGTATTTGGTGCATTCAGTGCACACGGTGCTCGCTGCGCACGATGCTCAGTGCATATCATCTTGTTGTATTCGGTGCACACGGTGCTCTGTGCTTTGTGCGCATGGTGCTCAGTGCATATCGCCTTGTTGTATTCGGTGCACACGGTGCTCTATGCTTTGTGCGCATGGTGCTCAGTGCATATCGTCTTGTTGTATTCGGTGCACACGGTGCTCTGTGCTTTGTGCGCATGGTGCTCAGTGCATATCGTCTTGGTGCATTTGGTGCACATGGTACTCAGTGCACTCAACTGTGGAGGAACCTAGTTCTAAGATTGCCTCAGAGACTAGTTTACCACCATTGCCCAGCTCCATGCCGGCATTAATGGGGCGTGCTACAAACTTTTTGCAGATCCCCTGGGCGACACCGGCAGAGCCCCGCTAGTCTTTGTTTCAGACGCAGGCAGTGGCTCCCACAGCGCAGCCCTTCCCACCATTCCCTGATTTTACGGTCCTCTTGGGATCTTGTCCATCGAAGGTCCACCTTAATATTACTGTGTTTTTAATTTGCCATTTTCTGAAACTGGAAATTAGATTTTTCTCCATGTGTCCAAACCACAAAAATATAATCTACAAACCGAATGTATTCTAAAAGTTCTCTTTCCAATTTTCTGAGTAATTGTTCTTCCCATTTCCCCATGTATGGCAAAATGCCTTCCTAATTTAGATTGTATTGCTGTACCACCTTTATGTTTGTAATTCTTATCAACAAATGTAAAATAACTGTTTCCTAAAACTAAGTTGATCATGTTCAGCACTTCTGCTGCTGTTATTGATGTATCTATTCATCTTGTACTCTAGCTTCTAAATTTATTTATTTATTTTTTTTTTTTTTATGAGAGACACTTGGGTACAAGGATTTTACATCCATGCAAAATAAAATTGTATTCTCTGGAAGGTTGTGCTTTAGTGATGCAAGTGTTTTTAAAAATTGTGTTGTGTCCTTAGAATAGCTTGGTAATTTGCAGAGCAGGATGCTGCTACTGAATGGTGCACACTGAGGCATAGCCTTGTCTTCCAAATGTTTTAAGAAAACCTTTTTTATTTGTTGTATTGTTATATGTAATCTCTGCATTGGCTTCCTTTTAAGTTCAGGATTGAGTTTAAATTACTATTGTTAATGTACAAGGCCTTGAATGGTTTGGCTCCTAGCTATATCTTTGATTTGTTAACTGTATATTCTCCTGTGCGAAACCCGAGATCTGCAGATGCTGGACTCTTAACAGTGTCAAAATCCAGGCTTCGGTCTATGGGAGAGAGGGTCTTCAGTTGCTATGCAACCAAGCTCTGGAATGCTCTCCCACAGAAAATAAAAGATTTGAATACTGTTGATAGGAGGATCCTCCTCCCCTACCCCCCCCTGCCCCCCCTGCCCCCCCCCCCCCCCCCCCCCCATCAACAGGGGGTGGAACGTCTCGAAACGAAACGAGGCGAATTACTGAAAAATCTGAGATTTTGTCTGTTGTTCATTCGGGTCTACCAGACAAACAAGTATTTTCACATGCATGGTTAGATGCATATAATTACTGTTAGTTGTGACAATAAAAATCTACGTCACGGTAATGTCATTTGTACTGTAATGTCATTTTAATTCCTTTAATTAATTTTAAGGCCATTGCAAGTAACACTGCACAGCAGTTAAACTAGGCACCCTCACAAGACGATCGCTTCTCAAGTATACTGTAGTAAAATAGGATTCTGCAGCCTTGAGTTAACGTAATCGTGATCAGGCTGGAGTCTTGATTTACAGTTTTAAACCGGTGTTGTTTTTTTTTTTTTTGTTTTTTTTTTACACTAGCTACCGTTTTTGTGTCGAACAGCTAGTTGTTTGTTTTATTTGGATCTAGAGTCGACCTCGATTCATTTGTTATGATCAAGTAGAATGTAAAACCAAAGGTTTCTTTTTATTCTTTCTTTCTTTCTTTCTTTCTTTCTTTCTTTCTTTCTTTCTTTCTTTCTTTCTTTCTTTTCTATACCCCCATCACAAAGCTGTCGGTCCTTTTTATCGAGGTGCCATTAACTTTAACAAACAAACAATTAACCAGTTGACCATTATCATTAATTTGTTAAGGAAAAGCAGCTGTGGCTTTTTTGTGGGTGAATACATGTGGGAGCTTGTGACATCTAGTGGTCAACCAATTACACTACATGGAACAAGCTCTTACCATTCTCATACTAACATTGATTATTCACCACAGTAATCATATCAGTCCGCTTTTAAGAATCAACAGCTTATAAGAATCAAATCATCCGGGACAGATGTGATTCTTATAAATGGAGTGCACTGTATAATTTTTAATGAAGTTCTTGTGTGACGCTTTCTCATAATCATTGATTGGTACTGTAAAAAAGCATGGATTGAAAATAATCAGAACAAACGTGGATGCAATGACTTAATGGCTTGAAACATATTCAGAAAGACATAAACTTGCATTTCCATCTATATAGTTAGCAGAAAGAATTCTTCCGTTTCCCTAAAGATCCAAAACAATTTAGAATTTAGCAAGAGTCATGCAGGATTGTATGCTATTTTAAACAAAAAAATAAGGTAATTAAAAATAATAACTAGATTTTGTGTTTCTTTATACATACATATTTTAATGCCTTGTAAGAGCTGTGTAGTTATCAAAAAAACTTGTTTTACAATGGTGCTTAAAAAAAAGGGGGGGGGGGTGTCATTTGTTCTTAATTTTATTCCAATAAATACTGTTTATCTATCTGCATTTTCTTATAAATTAATTTTTTACTTGTTGTCTATCCTATCGTAATGTTTTTATTATGAAGGTGCTTATTACACTGAACAAAAATAACGCAACATGTAAAGTGTTGGTCCCATGTTTCATGAGCTGAAATAAAAGATCCCAGAAATTTTCCATACGCACAAAAAGCTTATTTCTCTCAAATTTTGTGCACAAATTTGTTTACATCCCTGTTAGTGAGCATATGTCCTTTGTCAAGATAATCCATCCACCTGACAGGTGTGGTATATCAAGAAGCCGATTAAACAGCATGATCATTACACAGGTGCACCTTGTGCTGGGGACAATAAAAGGCCACTCTAAAATGTGCAGTTTTGTCACACAACACAATGCCACAGATGTCTCAAGTTTTGAAGGAGCGTGCAATTGGCATGCTGACTGCAGGAATGTCCACCAGAGCTGTTGCCAGAGAATTGAATGTTCATTTCTCTACCATAAGCTGCCTCCAATGTCATTTTAGAAAATTTGGCAGTACGTCCAACCGGCCTCACAACCGCAGACCACGTGTAACCACTCCAGGCCAGGACCTCGACATCTGGCTTCTTCACCTACGGGATCGTCTGAGACCAGCCACTTGGACAGCTGATGAAACTGTGGGTTTGCACAACTGAAGAATTTCTGCACAAACTGTCAGAAACTGTCTCAGGGAAGCTCAACTGCGTGCTCGTCGTCCTCACCAGGGTCTTGACCTGACTGCAGTTTGGCATCGTAACCAACTTCAGTGGGCAAATGCTCGCCTACGATGGCCACTGGCTATCGAACTAGAAATGTGCTCTTCACGGATGAATCCTGGTTTCAACTGTACCGGGCAGATGGCAGACAGCGTGTATGGCATCATGTGGGCGAGCGGTTTGCTGATGTCAACGTTGTGAACAGAGTGCCCCATGGTGGCGGTGGGGTTATGGTATGGGCAGGCATAAGCTACGGACAACGAACACAATTGCATTTTATCGATGGCAATTTGAATGCACAGAGATACCGTGACGAGATCCTGAGGCCCATTGTCATGTCATTCATCCGCCGCCATCACCTCATGTTTCAGCATGATAATGCACGGCCCCATGTCGCAAGGATCTGTACACAATTCCTGGAAGCTGAAAATGTCCCAGTTCTTCCATGACCTCCATACTCACTAGACATGTTACCCATTGAGCACGTTTGGTATGCTCTGGAATGACGTGTTCCAGTTCCCGCCAATATCCAGCAAGTTCGCACAGCCATTAAAGAGGAGTGGGACAAAATTCCACAGGCCACAATCAACAGCCTGATCAACTCCATGCGAAGAAGATGTGTCACGCTGCATGAGGCAAATGGTGGTCACACCAGATATTGACTGGTTTTCTGATCCACGACCCTACCTTTTTTTTTTTAAGGTATCTGTGACCAACAGATGCATATCTATATTCCCAGTCAGGTGAAATCCATAGATTAGGGCCTAATGAATTTATTTCAATTGACTGATTTCCTTATATGAACTGTAACTCAGCAAAAATCTTTGAAATTGTTGCATGCTGCATTTATATTTTTGTGTATGTGTTATGAAACGTGCCTCCTTTAAATATCATTACATTTATAGTAGTGCTCCTCCTGAAGGCTGCAGGAGCGAATAAATAAATAATGCACACCGCTGGGGAAGCAAACGGCACAGATATGCCATAATAACAACAAACTGGAGACGCTATGCTGTTGGTTTGTGTAGAACCAGGTTTGTTAACCGTGGTCGTTAAGACTGTTGCTAAGGAAGTGACGCATTCCCTTTTCTAGTTAGAGGTGTATGAGATCTTCAGACTATGTTAGGGGGGTGCTGACAGCTGACAAGTGAAAACATTGAGAACCGCAAAACTAAATTATTACTCGAGTGGCAATGCATTTAAGTAATTTTTCTTCCCCCCACGACTTTGTGGCCTGGGCGGTTGCCACGCTCGCCTACACTTAGGTACGGCTCTATGTCTCTCCCACTCCTTTAATTCGATGGCCAGTTTATCTTTATCAATGTATATTTTAATCAGATAAACTTAAGTCCTTAACTCAATACTGTTTTTTACTTCATAAATTAAATATGCTTTCCGTCTTTTCTTTAGTGTCTTTGGTATTATTTTAATTTTTGGGTCTCCTATCTTTCTGTTTTGAATTCTCTGTCCTATTCATGTTTAATTCTCTATTTTATTATTTACTTTAAAATGGTTTATTTTTACTGTTTTAGATTTATTTAGATTATTTTTCTTTATTATGCCACAGTATTCAGATTTTCTTCCAGTTTAATTATCTTTAAATACAATAACTGAGAAATGGTTATTGTTGTATAAAAGATTAATTGGATTGCTCTTATTTTTAATAGTTTCTATTGTGCCTTCATATTTAAAACAATCCTTATTCTTTAAGTCTATGTATATTTTGCACAGAGGCAGCAGTAGTGGTCTTTTAAAGTATAATCAAATTGAGCTATCAAGTTGACAGCTTTGCCCAACTGGTAAATTAATGTATTTCTGTCTTGAAATATCACTGCTGAGTCCAAAAGGTTAAACAAGTTATTCATAAAAAGGAATTACACAACAGTACAAATGAACACAAGCATGCAATAAAACTGAACTAAATTAAACTATAAATACATTTAACTATAAATATGATCCTAGGAAAAGAACAGTGTATATGTTGTTAGGACTATTGAAGAACTAGCGATGGCAGGCTGTGATTTTGATTGTGCTCATTCCAACCAAGGCTGAGTCACCATCTCCTTTAGGTGAATCTCTCAGGATCTTCAATCAGGACTCATTTGGAGAAGTACAGTCTGGGAATAGCAGTGTTCAATTGAACAGACATTACACACACAGAATTGACAGGGTGCAATAAACTACTTGAGGGATGTCATTTTGACTATATAAATTATATTTAGGAAACAGATGTAGCTATATTTCTTCCTTATATTATTTCAGTTGCCTGCTATTTCAGATCTTAAATACATCCCTGAGCAATAGTTTTCATATTGATGTAGTAAAATAGACTTGACAACTCATGGGTTCAACTGAGTCTTAGTACAAAAAGGCACTTGGAGATCTGCTTTGAATATTAAGGTCTGTAACTGCAAAATATGGGAATTAGTCCCATATCAAAGGAAACTCATTTGTGAGCTATTGTGTCATTTCCATCTAATGTAGTAATATTATTCACTATGTCTCAAAACCTTAAGTACGAGTAATTTTTAGGACATTATAAAACTTTGTGACATTCTTTGTTACTTACTATGGAATGATAATTATGTATGGTTGCCAACAGGCTTCATAATTCTGGGATTTTCTGAGACAGGACAGGGTTTTAAAGTTGGTTCTAAACTGAAAGAGTAAATTGAGTGTTAAACATTTGCTAAATTAATATTGTTACTTCATTTCTGCAAGGCATCGTGACAAAGCAGTGGTCCTTTATGAAATTCAAAAGTATCATACTTTTTAAATTGTATATTCATATTCATATATTCAAACTTTTTTTATTGTTTCTTTGTTTTTTGCAGCTACCCATACATTTAATTTGATATTGGTCATCTGTTATTAATAGCATCTTACAAGCACCGACTCTCCCTGATCAAAAAAGTAACACTGATCAGCTGGTCAGTATTCCATTAGAATGAGTGAACAGCTAATATTGCTACTGATTTGACTGGAGAGAGTGCAAATTACAGATCTGTTAAATTAATAAAGAGAAGACTATAGCAAATATGGGTAACTGCAAAAAACAACAAGATAATAAAAATAAATAATGAATTTAAGAAATATTCAAGATACAATTTTTGTAAATTATTATTTCATAAAATAATATTGTATTGTTACACTGCCTCATAGGTATTTAAGCAGAAATATCAATTTAACAAAGGTTTATAAATTAGTTTACATGTTAGTTTAGTTTAGGGGCAACTTTAAAAACCAGTCCTGTATCAAAGTGTCCCCAAATTATGTAGCCTGTTGAAACCCTATAATTCTGCTATTGTATCTTAGTTAAAAATACATGTAACAACTGGAGTTTATTTCTTACTGTCTTGGGGGAAGGCTGTTAGATGAAACCAGCTTTGATGCAGACAGTCCAGTGTTCAATGTAGCAAACACCACCAAAGGGCAACTGCTGGCTATGCTTATAGCTCATTCCCTGAAACACGGCCTATCTGGTCCTGCTGTAAAAGACTTGTTAGAGTTGCTAAATGTTGCTACTCCTGGATGTGTTCCAAGAACAAAATTATAAAGCAGAAGCCCATTACTATTGCCCAGATTGCATAAAAATGTACCAACAGACTGTATGAACTGTGAAATTCACTTAAATGAAAAGAGGTTACTATATGACAGCAGGTTTTTTCTTGTTATGTCTTTAGCAACACAAATGCAGAATATTTTACGAAGCGGAGATACTTCCTGTGTGACTGACAAATAGGCACATGAAAATATGCATCCTTTCGGTCCACTGCTGTAAACCAGTCACCTAGCCGGACAGACTGGAGAATGTGACGGTGTGCATGACTCTTGTGTAAGGTAGCAAGCGCCAGAGTGGGGCTGCCTGGGGTGGCGTTGGGACTACCTTTGAGATCGCTGCTGTGTTGGAATCCCATGTCCGACTTCCTCCCACCGTTGTGGGTTGGCCCGGCTGTTAGCTGCCTCGGAAGCCTCATCACGCGGGGCAGTGGGGATCGGAACCGTCGGAGTCACCATTCGGCCAGCGTCTCATTCTTTTCCACACCAGAGTACATGAGGGGAGCATTGAGGCTACCTGCCGAGATGCCTTGCATTCTCAGTGAGAGCGCTGCAGCAATTCCTCTACCGCTGGTCCAAAGGTATGGTCAGGGGAGGTAGGGGCTGCTTCTGAAGGAAGGAACCAACTTCTCATGAGGCTGCGATCGAAATGGCGTCATGGTCCTCCTCAGTAATGCTGACATCCGGTTCTGTAACTTCCAGGGTGACCACTGGTACAGGCGGGGTCAGCTCTGGGGCCAGCATTATTGGCTGAGCTGGGGCCAAAGCAAGGGATTGAACCTGCTGTCAGGCCAGGGGCTCCCAATGCTGTGCACGGCTCAGCCATGCTAGCAGTGGATATTGTGCAGGATGTGCAAGTGTGGAATTTAGCCATGCTTGATGTCTGTATGGCCCTAAGGGTATTGTTTAAGCACCGGAGGGTGCAGACCTGTGTATTGAAGCACTCAGGTACCAAGGGAACAGGAGCACCAAGGACACTGAGTGAGGTAGAATACAGTACTGGTGCACAGAAGAATCGGGGCACCAAGTGCAGGTGTTATTGACATGCTGTGAAGAAATGTGTACTGTTTTTTTTTAATTTAACTGCAAAAGCTGTAATAGAAAAAGAAATAGAGGCTCACACACACACACACACACACACACCAGTTGAGCTATGCGAGAACAACAGTCTGTAAAATTGTATTATTATTGTTATTACCAAGCATGCCGAGTAGGCGGGCTGAAACAAGCCAGTGGATTCAACTCAACAGCGGGGTGCAGAGTTGGATCCTGGTGGACGAATCATGCTTATTTTCTCTTTTTATTTTTTAAACTGCAAGGCAGTAAAGAAAAACACACTCACAACAGCAAGCTGTGAGGGCAAAAAGAACAGTTACCACAGCAATGCGGGTAACTGATTTGGTTTTTGATAACTAGACAAGGGTGTCTAGCCTGGACTGCGTACAGTCACACAACCGGGGCAGCTCGTAGCCTACAGTGGAGTGGAGCACCATCTACAGGCAGAGGGCATTATGGTACCAAGGGCACATGCCCCGTACCGCATACACCGAGCACCGAGGTGCTATGCTCAACAAGTCACAGAAGTGCCAGGGGGCAGCTAATGCAGCGATGTCTACCTTAGGTAGTCAGCCACCTAGTACATAGCAGCATGCCCCTGGGGAGACACACATGTTGAAGCCGCCATGGACGAGAGCGCTGAGGTGCTATGTGCGCCGAGGCACCGAAGCAGAGTGCGCACCAAGCACCGGGCAGCGTGTGCACCGAGCACCGCGTGCACAGAGACGCTATGCTCACCAAGGCACCGTGCGTACCACGTGCACCGAGCACCATGCTCAGCGAGGCACAAAAGTACCAAGGGCTGAGTGTGCACTGAGGTACCGAAGCAGGGGGCAGCTAATCACCTGGTCAGCTCACAGCATGCACCAAGGGAGACACACAGGCCAAAGCCGTGACAGACATGTGTGCACGGAGGTACCGAAGCACAGGGGCAGCTAATGCAGCGGTGCCTACCTACCCATGTATAGTCAGCCACCTGGTCAGCGCGTACCATTCACCAGGGGAGACACACAGGCCGAAGCCATGGTGGGCATGTGTGCACCGAGCACTGTGGGCACCGATGCACTGAAGTACCAAGGGCTAAGCATGCAACGAGGTATCAAAGTACCGGGGACAGCTAATACAGCGGTGCCTACCCAACCGCATATAGTCAGCCACCTAGTAAGCGCACAGCAAGCACCAGGGGAGACAAACAGGCCAAAGGTGCGGTGGGCGAGAGCTCAGTTAGTTTGAAAAATAACACAGCAGAAGGGAGAACATCTTTTTTTTCTTTTCTTTTGAAGACCCAAAGCACTGGGGTGGGTGAGCCGAGACAGCCGACAAGGTCTGCTCAAAAACAGGGCAGGCTAAAGCCCAACCTGTGCAAACGACTGCCGGTAGAGTCTCTCAGTGATGGGGCAGCAAGCCAAGCCCCTGTGGAGAAATGGTGTCCACCCTGAAGGTTTAGGCTGAAAGACAACACACCCCAATACTGCGCAGGCAGTCACAATCATATGACAGACAGCCAAGAAAAGACGGCCTGCGATACAAGTAAAGCAGACCGTAAGAAGAAGGAAAAAGACACTCAAAATGGTGCCACTGATTCCACGAAAGCAGCAAGCCAGTCCCCAGCATGAATGCAAGGGAATTGCAGTCGACTTAGAAGAGTTATTTTCAAAAAACACACTCTGGTAAGTGACACAGTACCTTACCGTAGGTGAGAGGCAAAAGAGGAAGTGGGCTCCGCGGAGCGACTACTTATTCCCTTGGCAGGCGGGACCGAGGACGTCCTATTGGCAGCTCTGACATAATGCTCAGTGAATACCAGCCTAAGGCAGGCATATCCCAAAAGTGTTGGTGGTTGGTGGTCGTCTTCGAACTGCTGATAGTCGATTGTGTTTTTTTTCCCTTATATTGGTGCCATGCTGATAGGCTACCGATTATCGGTGCACCCCTACTTTTTACCATATTATTATGTTTTTTTAGATTTAAATGCTATATTAAAAAAAAAAAAAAAACATTTTTTTTATTATTAGATTTGAACAGAAGCGATATTAGTTATTTATTGGACATGCACTATCCATCGATTTGTGAAAGTATTGAAACATTAAGATGGACAAATATGTTTATACTGATAGAAATGAAATGCTTATATATAGTGCAGGGAATGAAACCAGGATCACCCTGCTGCAGCAGTGGTCCAGTTAGCCATAATGGGACAAGATGTAAGTATATAGCAGAAATAAATTTGCAGAATCTGATGGAGCCTACTGTAAATATTCGGTGCATTTTGGTAGAAAAACAGTACAAAATGTAGAGAAACTTGACAGGTTATTCACAAGTCCTTTAAAAATCTGGGGTTCAGCAGTTACAAAACTGAAAGAAAGTTAAGAAAAATCAGAATTCCACAAAGCAGCAGTAATGGCTGGCAACGATTTTGTATCTGTGATGCAACAAACTAAAACACCTGTACAACAGCGTACAGAGAAAGACTGGACAAAAAAACAGGCAGAAGCTATTTGTGTATTTGAATAACTCCAAGTATTGCTTTTATTGTAGTACTCAGTATGTTACATACATTTACCAGCAAATGTGTTCCAAACTGCATTGAAAGGAACATTTCCTTAAAGTATGTTAATGTACAGCTAATCACCTGGTCAGCTCACAGGAACCTTTTGTGTATCTTGAAGAATTTAGTGAACCCATCAAGCTACAAGGCTAGATCCTCCCCTGTTAATCACTAATCGATTAATTGTGTTCTGTTAACTAAAACCAAAATTCTACAACTTATATTCAACTTTTTTGTGTCTGTTTTGTGCGACGGGTAGGCAAGCAAATTATTAAGGACAAGTAGATTTTTCTAGCATTTTGTCACTTGGACAACAAGTTTGTTTAAAAAATTGCACACCCTTGAACTATGTGTAGGCTGAGGAGGGAGCCGCCAGCTACAGAGAAGGAGGGGAGGTCAGGAGACCACCTCCACCGGCAGCAGTTCGGCTGCCAGGATTGCCTTGGCCGGAGGAGCCAGTCTGTTCGTGGTCAGCCTGGACACTGCTAGTGTTGGCATGGAGGAAGACCTCCCACCATGGCCGCCACCCATGGACCAATTGCTGCTCCTGTTCCTGGCCAGGAGAACCGAGACTGTTGGAACTTTAAGGGGGGAGGTGGCCGTTGGGGCCAGGTATGCTCTGCACAAGGGTGGGGGGATACATGGGAGGGCAGAAAAAGCAAGCACATTATAAGAGGGGTCAGGGCTAAGCCCTGCATGTAAATTAATTGTGTTGCATTTGTTGTTATGATTTTAAATGTATTGGTGTATTTTTTATTGAAAAGAATTGATTGTTTGGGAATGGGTGATGTTATTATTGTATGATTTGAATGCATTTTGTGTTTGATTTAAAAAAAAAAAAAAAAAAATGACTGTGTTTGTTATTGTGAGGCAGCATGGATTAGGGTTAAAAGCCCATCCACTAAACTCACGCAGAATGTGACCATCTCGGGACTGATTAATTTATTGTTAATTAGGAGATGGTCGCATGTATAAAAACCCTGCAGCTTCTGTGTTCAAGTTGCGGATGTTCAGGAAGGAGGAACGTGTGCAAGAGAGAGCGAGCTAAAAACAAAAGTAGAAAAGTAAATGAAAACTAAAACAATTGCTGCGAATGCAGGACGAGTTTGTTTTGAGTGTCAGGAGATTTTATGTTTGTAATTTACTTTTATTTAAAACTTTTATTTTGCTCTGTTAGCGTTGTTATCATCTCAGTTTTTTTTCTTCTATATTTTCTGTCTGTGCAATTGTAGCAGTGGCGTAGGTCCCGACTGCAACTGAGTATTGGGAATGCGGTTTAGAAGCATTTCTGCATCATAGTTTTTGGTGCCATTGTTAGTTATTAGTAATCCTTTTAAATTGGTGCAGTGGTATTTTCAACCCCAATTTGACTTCACAGAGGAATGCAGAGAAATCTGTTATGTTGATTGTATCGAGGAGGTCACACATTGATCTGTGATTAGGACACTGGGGCCAAAGGAATCTTGCGTGACCAGAATGCATTGAAAGCAAAACCAGCTCTATGGATGGGGTTTCAAAGCAGCCAGCTGTCCCAAGAGGTTACCATCAAAGCAAACATGGGGATTGTGGATGAAGGCAGCTACCAGTACTTGGCGCGAATGAGGATCAAGCACCTTTTGGAGGGGATTTTGGTGGGAAAGCGAACCATTAATATAACTAAGCAGCATTGCATTGAACAAAATAGAGGCATCTGTGTGATTGGACTGCAGAGGATGAAGGTAACCTGCAGTAGCAATCAGCATTTCAGATCTAAAGCTCAATGGGGGTAATGGAAAACATAGACTACAGCAAACTGCCGGAGTCAAGAGTACTAAAATTCAGAAATCATTTGAATTAGTTCAATGGCATAAGTAGATAATAGACATAGGAAGATTTATTTATTTTTTTATCATGGCGTTAGGGTTTCAGAGTTTTGAAAAGAACTTTAGATGATCGATTTTTATAAGAGCTGGTGTCGGGGGCATGGTATATATTAACAAATAGTATCTAATTATTTTAAAGGCTCAATGGATATCAGTTGTCAGTATATAGGACACACTTCTCTAGGCCAGCTCACAGGTCAAAAATGTGATGGCTGGAGTTTTGGCACCTGTCAGGATTGTCGAACTGCTTGAACTGCTTTAATGTGTAACTGCTGCCACTTCTAAAATGCGCATTCAGGTTTACCACAGATTTATTAGATTTGTTCTGTGATACAGGATTTTAATGATGGCGCCTCTGTTATACTAGCAGCGGATCCATTCATACTGTTTTTTGTTTATTTGTATTGATGATAGTAACCCTGTTACCTATTCACTTGTGGGTCTATTTAATCTAAACTAATCGTCACCATGATTAAATTTAGACAGCAGGTCATTCTACATTTTTACACTAATACACTAGAGAGACTCACATGCACGGTTAGATTTTTGATTTTCATAACTTTGGCACCCAAAGTGACCTATTTTGATTATTTAAGTAGTAGCAGAATTTAGATCTGCCACTTTTAGGGTTGTCATCTGTTCTGGTTTTGCCTGGATTGCTCTTTTTTTGAGGCAGCTGTCCTGGGAAATTTGTAAGACTTCCTGGTACACTATGTCATCAAAATATATGATTTTTTTTTTCTTCTATGAAATGACTCTGATGTCCCGTTTTTTTTTGTAAATCAGAGGTGGGAACCCTAGCCACTTTTAAGATCAATGGAATACGGACCACTGTATGATCGTTTGTAAAAGCTGAAATTAGTGCTGTTGTTTTTCGTCTTTCATCACGTGCAACTCCTGAATGTTCACAGGTACTCTGTAGCAGCTGCAGGACTCCAGTCAGTCAAAGCCTGACTACAGGAAACGCTTTGCTAGACAGAACTAAATTAAGCTACTTCAGTGTGGTAGCTCTTGCCCCCTTGTCAAGGACAGTATTTTGCTTTACAGGTTGGTGAAGATATGCCTAGCCCAAGTAGGTTGCCACTGTTTGAAACTTTTTGATCAATTATTCAACTACCATGCTAACACTTACCACTTGACTACAACGCTTGCCTTTGAAGCAGGAGGTCAGCGCTTCACGTCCAGCCCTTTTCTTTCTTTTCAGTTCGAAGGGATAAGATGCCAATTCATTACAAAGCCATGATTGATGTTTCTTTGCATAAGTTCACACACTGTGTGTTTCTTATTATAAGATACATCATCTTGTGTAGTTTAGTAAGAGGACCATGGAGCTGGTTGCTAAAACCTGCATCCTATTTAAGCATGATTTCTTGCACAAAAATCCTAACTTCCCTTTTTATACTCAACACATTTATTGTACTTATAGGTGCCACATTTGCTTCACAATCTATGTTCAGGTAGGGGAAAGTGAGGAGTGAAACAATGCTTTTCCACATGGAGAATTTGCATAGCTTGAGGGGGTATTACTATTGGGCTAAAACCTTAACGTTCAAGCTCTATGTATAATGGACATAGCTGCTGGCAAACTGGGTTCATTAAAATACAGTTGGGTTTATTTAACCAAGAAAATAGATTTGCATTTTGTTTCCAAGGATACCCCACCAGCAAACTGTAGCATTACCATCAAAATGGTCAAAAAAGTGTACACTACAGGCAATTTAATACATACAGAGATAACATGAAATTGGATTAGAAGTGTTCATACTGGATCGGGACTAATCTCTCGGGACAATAAAGTCCAAAATGTATTCAGAAAAATAAGCCAATATGTCGTGCTGCAAGACATGGCATGATAATTATTGGGACTAGATTTCAGGGTACTGCAAGGCATTCTAGTTATTTTTCTTTGGTTTATAGGTTTATAAATAAACTTTCAGTAATAATGCACTCAAGTGGCAAATTAATTAATGTTTTAAAATAGTTATTAACTTTGCTCCATGTGTTTATTGCATGCATTTACATTTTCTTTAAATCATTTTCCCATCTAAAAGGTAATTGAATTGGGCCAAGTTGAATCCTTTTTTTGCTGTTGTTTTTCAATCACATCCAGCACACAACAGAGAAAGGCAGTTAGAGGTGTATTAACAAATACTTTCAAAATAATTTTCTTACTGTACATTTGATGGTTGAACTTAATGCGCTTGTGCTGGCTTTGCTGTGGTTTATTGTGGAATAACATACAGGTTTATTATTGGTTTTAATTCTGGAAACTAAAACAACAAATCCAAAGAGAATTGGGAGAAAGAAATGTAATTAATGTAAATGCATGAATATAAGCAAAAGAAATAACCAGTCCCTTTTCATGCCTCTGGTCATCAACATTTACTCTAGCTTTTGTGAAATCCTTCAAAAACTCCAGTGACGGCTTGCGTTGACGTCTCCTGCTCTGCGCCATCTGGGACCATCTGTCTGTTTGTGATCCTGCTGCACTGGCAGGGGAATAGAGATGATACTACAGCCAGACATATGCTGTGAGCGACCTTTCATTGCACCTAGGAGAGTTCTGGTAGCTCTGGTAACCTGGGGAATTTAAGAAGCTCATTAATTTGAGGAACTGTGTTGAATCTTTTCCATAGTTCTCCCTATTCTGGTCCTTGCTACTGTATACCTTTTTCCATTAACAGAAACTTGTTTAATTCTTAAAACTATAAAACATTTGTGGGGAAAATAATGTCATTCAATGTAAGATTTCAAACCTTACCAGAGTATATTTAAAAATATGCTCTGAAGGTATTAGCAATAATCAGACACCAACACAACCTTTCAATTCCCTCTCTTGATTCACATTCCCACAAATAAGCAATGTGCCATAACATTACCTTGAATAGGTGCCAGACTATCTTGAGTACAGAGTCAGTCATTTCTGAAAGGAGACAACAACCAATGCAACTAAATGAATAATTTATTGAATTGACAAATAAACATGGCCATAAATGATTACATTGTTGTTTGAATTTGCCTCATGGCCTTGCCCACTGGAGCTTATTATCCACCCCTATGCTGGCAAAACTATGATGAATGAAATATATGAATTACATGAAAGCTAATGCCAGCAGGCAGGACAAATGACACTTGAAGTCACCTTCCCCCAAAAAGGACAAGGCCTCCTAAGCCTCCGCCACATCACAGAATTAAACCGGCCTGGCTCTCAGGAAAGGAAAAACCCCTGCTCATCCACAAGCTGACAGGAGGAAACCTTAGGGAAACCTTAGCTCTTCCTTCAGACCTAAAACATAACACTCTTAAATGAATTTTTACAATTGGCACCAATGTGTTTTGTGCAGTTAATGTGTCATTAACATTTTTGGATACACAGTTCTTAAGCTCCTGGGGTCCATCTCCCCGATGCCTTCATTAAATGTAAAATGTTTCTTATTTTACTTGGGAAATTCTGACCCTTAATGTAGAACCTTTTATCTACTACTTTACCTTTAATTATAGAGATGCTCCTTGATTTAGTGGGCTTGAACTGCATTCGTGCCCATTCAATGTTATTGGTTAATTTGACCAATAATCGATTAGTGCAGGCTACTGTTGTAGTCATTGTTGTTTATATATATATATATATATATATATATATATATATATATATATATATATATATATATATATATATATATATATATACATACAATGCCTTGCAAAAGTATTCAGACCCCTGACCAATTCTCTCATATTACTAAATTACAAATGGGGTACATTGAAATTTCGTTCTGTTCGATATTTTATTTTAAAACACTTAAACTCAAAATCAATTATTGTAAGGTGACATTGGTTTTATGTTGGGAAATATTTTTAAGAAAAATAAAAAAACTGAAATATCTTGCTTTCATAAGTATTCAACCCCCACACATTAATATTTGGTAGACCCACCTTTCGCTGCAATAACAGCTTTAAGTCTTTTGGGGTAAGTATGTACCAGCTTTGCACACAGTGTTGGAGTGATTTTGGCCCATTCTTCTTGGCAGATTTGCTCCAGGTTGTTCAGGTTGGTTGGACGATGCTTGTGAACCGCAATTTTCAAATAGTACCACAGAGTCTCAATGGGATTGGGATCAGGACTTTGACTGGGCCACTGTAGGACATTCACCTTTTTGTTCTTGAACAACTCCAATGTTGCTTTGACCTTGTGCTTGGGCTCATTGTCCTGCTGAAAGGTGAATTTCCTCCCAAGCTTCAGTTTTTCAGCGGACTGAAGCAGATTCTCTTGCAGTATTTTCCTGTATTTTGCTCCATCCATTCTTCCTTCAGTTGTAACAAGATGCCCAGTCCCTGCTGATCAACAGCATGATGCTGCCACCACCATACTTCACTGTCGGGATGGTGTGTCTTGAGGCCAGTGTTAGGTTTGCGCCACCCATAGCGCTTTGACTTTTAGCCAAAAAGCTCTATCTTGGTCTCATCTGACCACAAAACCTTTTCCCACATCGCAGCTGGGTCACTCTCATGCTTTCTGGCAAACTCCAGATGTGCTTTCAGATGGTACTTTTTGAGTAACGGGTTCTTTCTTGCCACCCTCCCATACAGGCCAGTGTTATGCAGAGCTCTTGATATGGTTGACTGGTGCACCATTACTCCACTCCCAGCCACTGAACTCTGTAGCTCTTTCAAAGTGATTGTTGGCCTCTCTGTGGCTTCTCTCACAAGTCTCCTTCTTGTTTGAGTGCTGAGTTTTGAGGGATGGCCATTTCCTGGCAGTGCCTGGGTGGTGTGATGCAGCTTCTACTTCATGATTATTGATCCAACTGTGCTCACTGGGATATCCAAACACTTGGATATTATTTTGTACCCTTTCCCTAACCTATCCATTTGTATTACTTTATCTCTAACTTCTGTAGAATGCTCTTTGGTCTTCATTTTCCCTCAGATTCACAGCCTTACCAATGATCCTTCAACAGTGGGGTTTTTATCCAGAAAATGTGACAGGAACTTTAATGGTTCACAGGTGGAGGCCAGAGGTAAGGTAATTGTGACCTCAATAGGGCAATTTCTTTCATCGTGCACAGGGGTTGAATACTTACGCAAGCAAGATATTTCAGTTTTTTATTTTTCGGAAAAATATTTCCCAACATAAAACCAATGTCACCTTACAATAATTGATTTTGAGTTTCAGTGTTTAAAAATAAAATATCAAACAGAAGGAAATTTCAATATACCACTTGTAATTCGGTAATATGAGAGAATTGGTCAGGGGTCTTTTGCAAGGCACTGTATATATACTCTGTCATTGTTTAAAAATAAAGCTTTTTTCCTTACGTTAGAATTGTAGTGATTCAAAATGGGTTCTTTTTGTTAAAGTTCTCAATCCACCTTTGAATGTAAACATCAATCTCTCTTTCCTACTTTCACCTGAAAAAGAGACCTTGAGGTCTCAAAAGCTTGTGATTAATTATTATTTAGTTAGTCCAATAAAAGGTATCACAGCTCCTTTTCTTTGTCTGTCATCTCTGGACTAATACGGCAACCATTTCATCTATCATAACTTTCAGTTAGAAATTACACAACCCGCGAGGAGGCATTAATCAAAATGTCTGTCCATTAAGATTGAATACAAGATACAGTAAATGCACACAATGTGGAATAAAAAGAGAAGTATCATTTTTTGCAGCTCATTTTTTGTTTCTAATTGTAAGCTATTATCATGCAATGTTTGGCTGTTATTCTTTTTTTTGTCACACTCATACACACACACACACACACACACACACACACATACACACACACACACACACACACAAATGAGCTTTGCTGCAGACTTTGCAGAAGGATCACAATAACTGTCAAATTGGTTAGAAAAGTATTAATTATAATAGCCATCATTATAAAGCACAGCATAACTGTCAATCAGCCAGCTTCATGTTAAATGTGTCTCTCTGATCAATCAAATGACTAGACAAGATACAGTGTCTTGAGGCTGCAGCTGATAATAGGTGCCTGCAGCGAATCCTCAATGTCAGCGTACTGTGGGAATGGGGAAATAAGCACTGCTGTGATTCCAAGATGCTGGACAGGGAGTTTAGTATTAGGAGAGGTTGGGGTATGCAGCATGAGATCTCAACATAGTTCTGGACATCAGCCCATAATGAGATTCTCATGGAGGACTACATGAATGTGTTTTTTCTCTGTAATGGTTGTCTGCTATTTTGGCTTAAGATTTGATACTGGAAGTACTTCTTTACCTGCTATTGTAATGAACACCTGACTAATGCAGAACTTAGTTGTTTTAAGACTTAATATTTGATATTAAGCTAATTTGCATATCTACACCCAAGTAACGAATAGAATTGCATTAAGCCATGAAACTGCCAATCATTGCATGGGAGATTTGTCACAACTGGTGTCGTCCATTTTCTTATACTGTTTGTAATAATATTGTTTTTCTAAAATAAAGTTGGTTTGATGCTGAGACCTTCCAGACCACATTGCTTAGGTACAAAACTATTTTATTGCCCTTGACTTTCTATAGAATGTGGCTTTTATAGCAGCGTACCGGATAGCTTCCACCCGGCTAAACTGTGCTCCTATTCATAGTCCAAATTAAGCCCACAAAAAACATTTGTCAATCACAACCCGCATTATGTTCCCCAACCCAATCGCTCCAACAGACACACACATTTGTGTGTGTTTTAAGAAAAGGTACATATGGTGGTAGTGTGGGTTACAACTGCAAGATTCTACCCTACTAAGTTCTTGACACTATGCGCAGCACGGCTTGATCTGTTTTGACTTATAACAAGGACAGGTCACACAATCATAATGGTGAACCCGCAACACAGCCGGCAGGCAGCATATGATGGTGTGATCTGAGATACACACCATCAATATGAGTTTTACCCTTTCTTAAAATATAAAAGACAATGTGACAAAGACATTCTCTCTATTTTTGTCTGTTTCAAATAAATAATGCAAAATTGTGCACAAGAATAACAGAGTGGCAAAGTGATGAGTGGATACAGGTGAGTGCAGTGCAGTGCAGGTACAAAACACACAGACAATTGCTTTCGGGTGCAGGGGTGTTTATCGATAATCATGGAAATGTCCAGAGCCCTAAGGCCAACACCTGTAAATAATAACTGTTAGAGTGATACAGCAGTGTATATCACTCATAACTGTAATCCCATGGTTTGACCCACAACCAAAAGTCCAGGTTTTACACACACCCACAGTAAACATGTAACACAAACACAAAACAATGAGTAAAATTAGGCGTTAGTGGTGTGATGTCCAGGTTAATGCTGGCTTGTATTCCAGCTCTGGATCGTGTTACTCGTAGTCTAAAAAGACAAAAAGTTACAGCCGACACTTTACAAACACAAAACAAACACTCAAGGTTTTCAGCAATGCTTTTACTCCTTCTATGTTAAATACAACCATTTACAAAGGAACGGATTACTTTGCTATGGCCCCTATTTATACTCTTGATCATGACCCCATGGTTAACGAGCGAATCCACTCCTCCAATCCGTGGATGCCACGTCATTTCCTGTCCGGGTCATTGAGTTCGGGTACCGTAGCTCAGTCCCTTTTCTAGCCGGCCGACTTCCACCTACCCATGGAAATAAAGTGTCATGCCTTTTAGTCCAGAGTATTCTGCTCCCTTTATCTAGTACCCTCTCAGGTCTGGAGGGAGATCTAACATCAAGCATAATTCGATCTCTGTCACAAACAGATACTTTGAAAATGGAAAGACAAATATATAATTTACTTAGGAGACGAAACTGCACTTTGTCGTTGTCGTTCTCCTTAGTAAAAAGAAAATGAGGTAAAGTTGGCTACAATTAATACTTTGTATTGAATAGGTGCACATTTTCTTTGCAAAGTTATTGTCTGTTTTGTGAATATTTGTAAAACCTGTTTTAGTTTCTAATCTTACAGAAAGTTGGAGTGAGTTTGGGCGATGTGGGGGAGGTATTCTATTTGGTGGGGATGTTAACTGTGATATCGCATTGATGTGAGTGTGGATATTTATGTATAGTTAAATACCAAGTGGAAGGATCCTAGCATTTAATTAATTATAATGCAGTTATGTCATCTTTATTGTGACTGTGCTTTTGGGTTTAAAGGTGTATTGGAATGACCCGGGAGGGGCTATTGATAAGGGTGGGAATATAAACCTGTAGAGAGCTCATTTGAGAAGTGCAGGTTGAACACTCTGGAGAGCCTGGGGTGACTGAATAGATGTAGGTTCAGAAAAGTGCTATACAGACTGTTATTTATTAGATTGTTATTTTCAAGTTTATTTTTTATGTCCTATATAGCAGTCTAGAATACAGATAGTCCCAAGGAACAAGATGGTAACATAAGAGAGCACGTGCAGGCTTATTCCCAGCTGAGAGAGAGAAGGAGAGAGAGAGAGAGAGAGAGAGAGAGAGAGAGAGAGAGAGAGAGAGAGAGAGAGAGAAACTTTGCCAAAAACATATTTATGATCCAGGAACAAAAGCAGCAATAAGAGCATACAATACTGACATGATAAATGTTACCAAGCAAAAGAAGGCAATCCCTGCATTTCTCACAGCTCTTGAACCATCTCAGTAAATCATCTTCAAGAACAAATCATCTACACCAACCAACCAACCAACCAATCACTCTATGTGAAAAAGTGCCTCCAAACCTCTGTCATTTTGCTAACTCAAAAGTTACGTATACGCACAGGCTGCGCCACCAAAATAAGTTAGTGGGTAATCGTCAGTTTAATAATTCTCTTTCGATCATTTTATTTATGGTCTTATGGATTGTGATATTATCCAATTCATTTTTTACGACTTATTTAAAAAAAAAAATTAAATGCTTCCGACCTTAACTAAGTCTGTGAAGCTAAACCCCGGATGCAGGACCATGATTGACAACGCTATCTCCAATGGGGACTCCGCAAGTTGATGTAGCAACAAATGAAATTGTACCTCTTTTAAATATTTACAGCAAAGATATTAGTCAGTGTATATTTAGTTTATATGCATTAAATACAATTTAAAACATACGCATACAAGATAGTTGTAATATTTGATTATTAATATTACCAAATGTTTGAGAGTTTGTTTCCGAACACAAAAATCACGTACAAACAATTATGGATTTGGTAGCATTACTGATCATTTACATTCAAAATCTTCCTTCCATGTGACACGCAATACATACAGTATAGTTGTGAATACGATAGGGTAGCTGCATTTGCACAAAAAAGTAAACATAGTGCTAAAAAAAATGTTCTTTTTACGTGATTTACCCCAGTGTTTTGTTTACATGTTGAAATCCCCAGTTAACAGAGTTGCAAGTATCTGGGAAATCCTGTTGTTCATGAATATTAGGATATTATCTTGTTTATATTAAGCAATGAAATGGTTGAATCGATTGTATGGAAATGTGCCATTCTCCTCCTAATGATGCCATTTGAATCAATGTACATTTTAAAACAAGGTATAATTATAAATACATTTATCAATATATTCATGGTGTTATTAATAATCAGAGAGCTAGCTTAATAAACATAACTGAAGTAGTCACATTTTAAAAAAATGTTTAAAATGTTTAGCTTGTTTTATGTATTATAAGTCTATGTATATGTGTATATTATATTTAAAATGTGGTTCTACTTTAGAATGTTTGTTACAAGTAGAGAATTTTTCTTATACAAAAATGCATCAATAATAAAAAAAAAAAATCTCAAACCAAAAGCTTCCTTTGAGATATACAGAGGACTACAATCTAAATGGAGGCCTCTACTTTCCACTGCATATAAATATAATGTTTTAAAATCAGCCTTTCAGTGAAAAAATTATGGCTATTAAATACAAAAAAAAAAGTTTTACTTGATGATAAGAGCTGACAATTCTGAAAAAGATGGGAAGTTGTCAGGAAAGGCCACCACTGCATCCTTTCCTGACCCATGTTCTAGCAAGGCTTTCAAGCACACACTGTTTAACTGATACAGCAGGTGGGTTTCCTGCAGACAACATGTGCAGTCACCAGTGGGTTGCTGAGGATTCAAAAGTTCTCTTAAACTGCCTACTACATATCCTTTAGAAGTTTAGAAGAGTCACTATCATGAATGGATAAGAACGATCTATAAAGTTCATGGATTGATTGGTTGGAAGATGCTTGTGTAACATATTTATTTCCTTTCAATGATCTCTTTACTAAGGAACCCCTTTAAGGGCCATGGTGTAAATTGAAAAGGGAGTCTACTGTTTCGTCAGCAGGAAATATTATAGTATGTTGTGTGCACGAGATAGTAGCCTCCCATTTTCATTTTTACACCATGTACCTTTTGTGGTTCTGCACATTACTATGCCACACATACATCAAATTTCTTTTCCACTATATCAAGCACACATTTTTGTGACCTCTATAAACAAAAACAATATCCAAAAAAAAAAAAAAAAAAAAGAAAAAAGCTGAAATGTATACTTGGAAAAGTACACAATAATTAACTTGTTTCACTCCAGATGTATTAATATTCCAACTATTCTAATTAGCTTTTCCAATTCACATACAATTCTATGACAACATGAAAACAACCATGGTTGTTCTGATTTTAGACCTCACCTGACCTGTCCAGTGATGACTACACATGTTGTCTGAAGTGAACCTTTGCATTAGGGGAGAGGATCTGGTTTTTAATGGATTACTGTTTACACATAATCCCCTTTCTATTGCTTTTAAAATAACAATATAATGAGGGGTGCAAAGAACATTTTAAGGTCAATGGGTTTCAAATTTAAACAGCAGCTAAAACCCATTTTTCATCTGAGGCATAAAAATAGCTCGCTTTTAAACATTTTATTCGGATTTGTTCAGGTGGAATTACTCCACTAATAACTTGCCACATTTGTTCAAAACTTCATACATGTCAAACCTAGCTATATAATCCAGAAATAAACCAGATCAGATTTTAAAAGCAGTGCTCTGAAAATTAGCAGAAATGACACATTCATATATTATTCAAACAGGGTTGAGACTAATAAGGATATCTGCAAATGTTTCTTCCTCTAATAACATTGAATTTTGAAGACATAATTGACAAAGGTTATAGCTCATAACTGTAAGACGAACACTTACCTGACCCACATTCTGCCAAGTTCAAATGTTCTAGCAAAACATAGTAGGCTGTCTTGCTGAAACGAGTCCTGGCGATAGGATAGACAGTGCTTGAATAAATATGTTTGTCTTATTTGTTCTTATGAAAATATAAACAGATAAAAATGAGATTTTCCTGTTTGTGTTATAAAAAACAAGTGATGCAGAAAAAATGGAACTTCCTCTATGTATAGCCATGACCACAATTTAATTAAAATATCTATTTTTTAGAAATTAATAAACGTGATCATTCACATGTTGATCTGTGTAATTTTAATTTTAATTTGCACCTAACCTAACTTGGTTCATATTCAATAAATATTTAACCCATTCAATAAACAGTGGAAAACAATGTATTTTTTAAGTTGTTAATGTTAACTGATGATAATAAACTAATAATAATTAACTGAAGCATGCAGTGTTAATGTTTCAGTGTATACAACGAGGACACACTGATTCCTTGATAATCTACATCATAGAGTAATCTACATCATGTTTTTGCAACCGATAAAACATTTTAAAGGAACTGCCTTTTTTTTTTTAACTTTCATGTGTGGACGCCGTTCAGAATGTGGGGACCAACTATCAGAGCTGTTACCTTTTTAGTGAGAAACCACATGATTTAATCAGAGCTAGCATCATGTGAGTTATTGCACTTGCATTATCCCTACAGTAGGATATTACCCCAATGTATCTATATCAACCTTGAATTTGATTTGACTTTCTTGCTTTGATTTGATCTTGTTCATATAAAGCTGTACTTCCCTTATCCAGGGCTTCTAACCACATGTGGCAGAAGGCCTAGACTTCCCCCCCCAAACCAATTTGCGAATTCAAAAATTTTTCTCTAGCCTTGGCACAAAAGATTACTATACTGACCGACACCAAAGGCAATACCCAAAATCAGTAACACAAAATCACTATGAGTGGTTTTCATTGCTTTTGGAACGTAATGACGTATGTTGCAGTTTGCAATTGATTGGTGTACTGTCTGTACATTTGCGGCTATGCTAGTGAAGTAATAAAAATGGCGGCAGACATAAGGAGCTTTTTTAAACCAAGACAGTCAAGTTCAAACGTGAATAGAGATAAAGAGTAAATTCAGCCAACGTTGATTTTAGAAAATTGTTCGGAATTTACTGTCAGTGTGGAAATCGTCTGTCTACATGAAACAGAAAAAAAAGATGAGGAAGTGCATACCTCTGGTAAGTGCTGCTTGTGCTGATAGTGTTTCGAGTGATCTGAAACTAGGGAACCAATCGAGTGGGTCTGTGCAGTGTTGCTTGTGCTGATAGTGTTTCGAGTGATCTGAAACTAGGGAACCGATCGAGTGGGTCTGTGCAGTGCTGCTTGTGCTGATAGTGTTTCGAGTGATCTGAAACTAGGGAACCAATCGAGTGGGTCTGTGCAGTGCTGCTTGTGCTGATAGTGTTTCGAGTGATCTGAAACTAGGGAACCAATCGAGTGGGTCTGTGCAGTGCTGCTTGTGCTGATAGTGCTTCGAGTGATCTGAAACTAGGGAACCTATCGAGTGGGTCTGTGCAGTGCTGCTTGTGCTGATAGTGTTTCGAGTGATCTGAAATTAGGAAACCGATCGAGTGGGTCTGTGCAGGTGAAGTTGGATAATTATCCCAAAAGTTTGTATGGCAAGCAAAATTGATAATTTTCATCTTCATTGTTTTATCGGTATCCCTTTATTGAGTACAGTGCACCTGCCAATGCTATATTTTACTATCCCTAAAGAATTGTTTATTGCTCTTCTGAATACAAGGATAACACTTTTACAGATGTAGCATGCAGGGGGGAAGGCAGCAGCAGGGCTTGTAGGTGACGTAATCACATACAAAGACATAAGCCTGATATACACTCCTTCCAAAGAAGATGGCTCTTTTGTACAGCGGTATCGGCGCTATGCGTCAGTGCAAGAGGTCCCTGGTTCGCTCCCGCCCTCCGCCTGTGAGTGGATTGCCTCGCCCTGTGTGATGCACCTGCCTGCATTAACCGATTTCGCTACACAGAAAGGGGCTGCAAGATTGGAAAAAGATCAATGAAAAGCTGAGCAGTCACTCCAAATGTAAAGTTCACTTAGAATGTATGAGTAAGTAGAAAAATTACCAGACAGCAAGTAAATCAGGCTCAGTTGTATGTCATCTCTCAAAATCTCACAAGATCACTGTTCAGGAAAACAGAGAATGCGCTCGAAAGATTAATGATTTGTTGCTCTATCTTTCATGCCAGGGAATGGCCTTAGGGGTCATGATGAAAAGCAAACATCAGAGAACAGAGGGAATTTTCTTGAGTTATGCTTCCTTTTTGCAAAATCTGATTCGTGATTTCAACGGAACCTACACGGTACATTTAACTTGACAAGCCATGAAGTTCAAAACGAGCTCCTCTACATTGCAGGTGACATGGTGAGGAAACAAATAGCTGAGGAAGTGCAGAATGTGGGATTTTATTGCCTGATTGCTGATGAAGGGCAGCCTTTTAAACAAGAGCAACTTTCGATTTGTGTTTGTTATGTAGACACTGATTTAAATGTGTACTAGTGATTTACGAAATGCAGAGGGAATCTACAATTTTCTCAAAGAATGCATAGAGGCAGTTGGACTATGCACCGTTCCAATATTGGGACAAGCCTACGATGGGGCAAACGTTATTTCCGGCAACACAAACGGAGTCCAGCGGAAAATCAGAAATGACCACCCAACAGATAACTGCACCCACTATATGGTGCATAAACTTAATCTTCTTCTTGTGAATGCATGTAAAGTAAACAGAACCGTGTCAGGTTTTTTTTTTGCATTTTGGAGTCACTGCATTGTTTTTTCTCCATGTCGGGGCACCATGGACTTTTCTGCAATGTACATCGTACACCAGGCGTAAAGCCTGTTGAGTTGACAAGCCTGAGTGACACGGGTTGGACGTGCAGGTGGAGAAATGTCAGTGCATGCAAGTCTAATTTGAAGGTTGTCATCCAATGCCTATATGAGCTCTCTCAACCTAGAAGTAATCATAATTTTGTTGAGGCAAGTGATTTGTTGCACTAAGTGATAACCTTCTGTCATTAATTCATGTTACTCACAAGGCACTACAGTCTGAAAAGGCCTTGCTCTCCACAGCAGTAAAAGTAGTAATAAGCACGGCCGCAACTTTGGAAAATATGAAAAATGAAAAAACATGGAATAGCGTCTGGGTACATATCCTGCAATATACCGAAAATGTAGGAATAATGATTGATGAAGACAAAGACAAACCATTCGATGACCGAGGAAGACCTTAAAACTGAGCAACTTTGTTGTGTACTCAAGCTGAGGTGAGAGAGAGCACCTTACTTCTGAACCACAATATATTAAGCAAAAGTGGTGCCTGTAACTTTTTCTGCCAGTTGTCAGCACTTTAACAAGGGAAATTAAAAGGAGGTTTTCTGAGGAATCGTTAGTGCTCATTACTGTAGATGGTTACATCGAAAATGCAAGTTTCACACAGAGATATTGAGTCACGTGGACTGGTTGCAGGATTAGAACATTTGAGATCCACAGTGACAGCTTTATATTACCCCAATTTCTTCAAACTGCTTCAATAAGCACTTACCCTACTTGTTGGCTCTATAAAATCTGAAATGTCCTTCTCAGTGATGCGTCTGATTAAAACATACCTGAGAAAAACAAGATGTTCTGCACTGTCCATCTAAACATTGAATCAGATATTACAAGAAACATTGATCCTGCAGAGATTGTGAAACTGTACTCAGCCAAGGAAAACAGAAAACTTCTGCTAGAATAGCAAGGTAAGAGCAAGGTTTTGTTATTAATTTTTTGCAAGATGAATGTATTATCAATTCTAATAGTAGACGAACACAAGACGGAAATAGATTAGCAGCTAATGAGTTTGATATAGTGAACACGAAGCTCTGTTGTTGCTGCTGTTTTTACTTACTATATCAGTTGGTTTAATGTGGGGCTTTAATAATTCAATATTGTGAATACTGCGATAAATGCATTGTGAGTTTAAGTAGAAGCATATCATTTGCACAGTAGCTATATTTATTAAGTTTTACTCAGCCACCCCCAAAGAAAATTTTCTCTATGCTTCTAACACCACATAGGCTGTACGGTTTTTATTCTCACAGCAAGAAACTGTTTGAATGTTGCCTGAATAAGAGATTATGAATTGTTGTCAGTCTGTGGCTGAGGGGGAGATTCTCTCACTGTATGAATTGAAAATGGGGGTCTCAATTCTCAGAAAAAATGTAATCTCAAGTGAAGTTTATTAGCATTGAATTAATAAGATGCCCACATTTCCTCTGCATTCTTCCTTCCAGCTTCATCAATTGGTATTACAGCAGCTAACTACCACTCTCAAGTGGAATACTAGCTGCTCAGTCACTCGGATGACAACATTGCCTGGGGATACAGACACTTATATTAGAAGTTAGAGTCTAATGAATACCTCATTGAATGGAAATATTTCATTAAGCCTTTAACTGACAAGAACACATAACACCTTCTCTGCAATATTCAGTATATCATCTTGGGCAATACTACTACTAACTGACACAGTGGTTCTCAAAATAATTAAATCTAACCAATTTTATTTTCACTTTGTTCTCATTAACTGGTGAAATCTGTCATACTGAGTCGACCTCTTCATCATAAGTTGATAAAATGACAGCGTCTAAAGAAACAGATCCTGCAAGCTAGCTGCCATTTGCAGAGGTTTCTTGCACTTGTTTGTCTCCTGTTCATACCCATACCCCCCTTCCCCCACCCATCCCCTTTGCTGTCAAACACATTTCAAAATAAAGCAAATTGCAGTCTCTATTGGCGATGGGCTATTCTTTCACTGCAGCCATCGAACTGAGAAATCCATTACACTCACATGGCAGAGTTATCAAATTCCTGGGCCCAATACCAATAATTATTTTATCTGCATTCTTGATCCATACACCTCTGTGGCAAAGTGCCCCACCCCTGTATGTATTTTGTGTTGTATGTTGTGTGTTAATGTTGGTGTATAGTTATTGGTACACAGGATATAAACGGGTCTGTGTAACACAAGTGTTTAAAATGTATATTTGTATTTAGGCACGAGGATTGCACAGCACTTCACGTGCAAGTAAAATGTAATAGTATGTGAGCACGGGGAATTGCACTTTATTAATTCACGTACAGTTGTACCGCGACTCCAATTGAATGATTGATTAGCAATCGAGTCTCGGTACAGCTGCATAAGAGCGGGGTTGTGTGTTCGGTGAGTGGAGAACAGGATTGGAGATGGAGGTAACAATAATAAGAATTGGTTAAGTTAAAATATCAGCTCACCGTGTTTGTCTGTGTAGTCCGTTTTGTTTGTATCTTTATTTTGGCGAAAGTGCCGTGTCGTGTGTTTTTTGTTTGTTACAACCTTTTTATTTACTTTTTCTGTTCATTCATTAAATGAACAGAAAAGTTTATTTCCTGGTTCCTGTTTCTGGTCTGACGTCACCCATTACAGCCGTCTTTGTGACACCTCCCACCAACATACATTCTTTTTGCTGTACACACTAATTGCATACCAGGTATTTGCAGGAGTGCTAACCAAGGTTTTAAAGTCAATTTTTACTATAGAAGCATCATTACTGGTCTGCTATTTCTTGTGTTGAATGCCTTTTGGTTCTTTTCATGCTTTGTATTGTTATTTTGATTTACACAGATTTTTCAACACTGCTTACTACATCCTGTATGGTAGGTCTGATTACAGCGAGACCATTGTGTGACTCTGAGCTACTGCAAGTGAAGTGATTTTTTGCCAGGAAGCAACAGCAACTTTAACCTTGATAGAGGTATCTTTGAAAAATCTGCATATTTCAAGATAAAGTATAAAGCACAAGAGTTAAAAGATATTTAATAGAAGAAGAGAGCAGTAGTAATTTTGTGAGTGGTCAGAACTCCATTAATATATTTATTGGGCATAATTACAGCTGTAACAATAAAGTGAAAGGTTTGGCTGGTCTCATTACTGACTGCAATGGTTACCCGAGTCAACGTGCAGGCAGTGGTGGGCAGAAGGCAGGCAAGGTTTATTCAACACCAGATAAGCTCATGATCTCTCACTTTAACAATAGGGCAATGGTTTTCAAACTGGGGTACGCATGAAAAATCCTGTAATGGCAGACAATGCATTTTTACCACATTGTAGTACTTTGTGACTTAGAAATCAAATCAACAATGTTGAATATCCTTTAAAATTTCCTTCTGTTGGGTGAGGCTAACTCTGTGAATACAGCTGGCTGCTGACAGTGAGTGAGCATTGAGCACACATAACTTACATATTTAAATAGCACGGCAATGTTAACTACAATCTGTGGGCTAAAAAAAAAAACTCAGATTGTCATTGTATGATGTTGCTTCTTTTAAAAATTTATTTTATTAGGTAAGTTTACTCTCTGAAGTTTAAATGTCCAGTGTTAGTAGTTTAACCAGTTCAGTGTTTTATCTACTTTTACGTTTTTAAATAACCATATTATTGAGTTGAGCAGGCAGCTTGGCTGCCCTACTTAGCCAGTAAAATCATTCACTTGTTCTGCATTGGAACTGGAGCAACACGACTGTTATCTTTACCTGCAATGCTTTTATGTGTTTTTCATTATTAATTAATTTGTTGAAGAACTCCTTCGTCGTGTGACTGCATTACCTTATGCCTCAACACCGGCAATTATTTCTAAAAGCAAAAGCCCGATATTATTATTATTATTATTATTATTATTACAAAAAATGGAATGCCGGGATCAACAAAATAAAATTTAAAAAAATCAATCCCTAACTCCTTGGACTGGGAAGTGTCTGGAATTGGAATCGTTACTCCAGCTAATCACTTTTGCAGCTGATTTACATGAACAGACTACTGCACTTTTTTGTTGTTGCTAAAAGTCATTTTTGACTGCCTGTTATAAATATCCCTTCTTTACTTTCAACAAATTAGCTTTTGGAAATACTCACTTCAAAACAATGTGCTTATTCTGGTTAGATTCAATACAGCACAAGACACTCATAGCATTTTACATTGTCCATGTTCAACTATAAAATTCAAGTTCAATAAAAAAAAAACTTTACTTTTTCTCTCCATACTAGTCAGGTATGCATTGGCCCCAAAACGACGTGAATTTTGTGGTGACCCCTCAATTTCCCAATTTCCACGAAATCCCGAATTAGGTAGACCCCTAATTATTACCCTAAATCATATGGGGGTATGCGGTAGACTAGATTATTTGGAAGGGGGTACGGGGCCTAGAAAGTTTGAAAACCACTGCAGTAAGATAATACTGCACTTCTGAAATACTGTAAACAATAAACACGTGTTCATTCAAACAATATACTATTTCAGAAAGGAGAATCCACAATTAATGCAAAATGACAATTTATGAATTATAGAAAAAGAAAAGATGAATAATTTTGGCCCATGGCCGTGTCCATGGGAGCTCCTTAGTCACCTCTATGCCCGCAGAATACCCGATACCTACAAATAACTAACAAACTACTGCTGGCGGGCAGGACAAGTGGCACTCTTGAGCACTTGGTGCTCAAGTAAGGAAAAACCCTACTTGTAAAATGGGTAGGAGGAAACCTTAGGGAATCCATGGCCAAGGGTAGCCCTTCCATTAGGCTCCAAAAGAAATAACAAACTTCTTAAGGCTAAAATTTAATTACCCGCATAATCTTTTTTGCGCAGTTAACATTTCATTGTCATTTTTTCGAATGTACAGCTTGTATGCTCCTGAAGTCCATCTCCCCATAGCTTTGATTAGATGTGTAGGAATATTTATTGAAGCAGGAGAAGAAGCGACGCCGATTCTAAAGAAATGTCCAGAATAAATGTTGGTCAAAAATCCAGCACAGAAAGAAGACAGATTTGTCTGGAGTGGTAGTCAGGCGCATTGATAGGTAGCTGAATAGAGCAGAAATGGGACAAATAATATAATTAGTTTTAAATAAATAAACATATACTCCCTTTCTCTCCCGATTGTTTTTTGAATGTTGATTCGAAACATCAAAAGAAAGACTGATTCCAGGACATAATTTCGCCAAACTAAAGAGAACTTGCAGAAGGCCGAGACGAACATTGCTTCTCGAAGGACATCCTTGAAAGGGAAACTTCTGGCACGCAGTGTTGATGAGGGACTCCAGGATTTCCTTAGTGATGGGAGGTTTGGTAGCAGAAGGATTGGGAGTAGATTTTTAAACGCCCCGCAGTATCAGTAGAATTTTCTCTAGGTGACATAAAGTTGAAATAAGATAGAGCACAGAATCTAATGAACCGTTGCCTTCCTGAACCATAAGATGCTTGGGTGCTTTGGGAAAGTGAGTTAGCCATTAAGTTGAATGCAGGATCAGAAACGTGTGTCGCAGAATTGGTAGATTGAAACCTCAGGGAGGGGCGGCATCAGTGACAGAAGATGTAAAATAGTCATGATAGAAGAATGAAATGCCATTCCAGTTAGAGAGGAGTTAGATTCATAGTTTGATATCAGTGCGGCACCATGCATTGAGATTGATGTGGTGTTGCAGTTCAGGAACAGAAGAAGATAAATTGAATAGGCAAGAAATAAATGATTGACCTTAAGGTATGATCCTGACAGCAAAATTGAGGTGACCGAGTAATGAAAGGAGTTGGTCTAAAGTGCATGATTTTTGAAATAACAGGAACTGAGAATCTCTGATGCAGCCAGGTTTTTTTGAGGGTGGAGTGCTTCTAATTTGATTCCCAGTAATTCCAGACATGTAGAGGGACCTAGAGTCTTTTCTTTCGATAGGGGAACCCTAAGTTAATGAAAAACAGATTTTAAAATGGTTATAGAACAAGCAGGGGGTTGGTCACTAAAGTCCACTAAAAGGAAATAATCTATATTTGGAGAGAGAATTGAAAATGTCAGTGCTGCTCCTACATCCAAAAGTAATATGTACTGCAAAATTCAAAAAAGATCTTTCCATTGAACTTCAAAAAGGTGGCTTAGAGGGGTGACCTTAAAAGCATCTGTAATGTCAGCCTTAGATAACCATGCCCCTTGACCTGCAAGTTTAATTAAATTAATTGTGTCATATATTCTAGCATAATGAAGGGAAAATTTATCAGGAGGAATTGTTTATACTAGAAACAGAGCCAGAATGAGGGGAACAGAGGAAGGGTTTGCGATGTCTGTGGTAAATCCACTGTTACAACTTGCAGTTAGATAGCTTACTTAAACCCGGTCCGGGTGGTCAAATAATGATGCAGCCAGTATTGATAGGGGTAGTAATGTTTTCTCTGAACTGGAGCAAGCGTGTCTACGGCAAACACTTTTACTGACCGTTACCACTAAAGCTACAAATGTGAAGGAAAAAAAGAGGATAAAGTGCAGACACGCTCAATAAAATGTTTGCATATCGGTTTTCCAGCTGCCTAAAAGACCTCTTTTCCCCCATCTGTCATTTGAATGACGAGAGCGAATCAGGAGTGTAGGTTTCTGAAGTAATTGGGATGGCTGAGAAGAGATTGATAATGGTTGAGAAGTAACAATATCTGCAGAAGGTGCGAGATGAGGAGAAAAATGCTTAGACTGGCAAAATGCCGACAAAACAATTTGTTGTCCAGGATACCTCAGTTTACCCTAACATTAAACTGTTCTAGGATAGCGGCTGCTTTAGCAGAAAATGACTTATGGTAGTCATAAAAGCTGTACCCCCATATCTCATGGATAAATCAGTAACCATGCGTTTCAGAGAATGTCCCTGTAGAGACTGAAAGCAGTAACAAATTCTGTGAGTGTTAACTTTTTAAACAGGCGTGAGTCTTTAGATTTCAGTATGACAGAAACTTTGCTTCAATCCAAAATTCTGTTATCATACACTTCTTGTGAAGAAAGTCACAAAAAAACTAGATTAACGTCCTTACCTTCCTGGATTTATACACAAAGTTTACTGGAAGCTAGGGACAGACAGGGCAACAGAGAAGCTAAGGGTTGAGAGTCACTGTTGTAGGATTGCCGTGTAAAGCTTGAAAGCGGGAGGTGCGCTGGTAGAATTGCTGGAACCAAATGGGATAATTGGAAAATGGAATTGCCATAGACTGAATAACATCGGCAGAGCCAAAGCTGTGAGTGGACTGAGATGAATTATAGCAGGTCTCATTAAAAGAAAGGTGCTTATCTAGACCAAAAATAGTTGATTGGATTGATTAGAGAGCTTGAAAAATGATTGCACTGGAAATGTCAGCGGGGGAGTCAGTATGAACTGGACTATTTGGTACAAGTGCAAGAGAATCCAAACTTGATTGAGAGAATTGAACTGAAGGAACATGATCATCTGAAATCAGCAACGATGTTGAAGCAACTGGATGAATAGCTTTGGACGTGGAAGGGTCGGAATGAAGAAGGAGAGCAACCAGATCCTTAAGGGAAGCACCGGTGTAGGATACTTTCCTTTTGAACGACGTATTCAGAATACAAGGAATTGACCAACAGTAAGCCAGCCTTGATTGCTGCTTTTTTGTGCATTTGTATACACGTCTTCATCTGTTTCTTCAGTGAACTTGTGGCTGTTTATTATTTAATCTGATTTCTTAATATTCATGAATAATAAACATGATACCTTGTTATCATGCTAGTTTGTTATTTTTCGTCTTTGGACTTCAACAATTGTCATTGTGTTGCATGACTTGCTCAGTGATTATCATGAGTAGTCGTTCTAGTAATAGTAACTGTTGTAGTAATTGTAGCCCTTGTAGTACTCATTTTCTTTATTTGAATGCTGAAATGTACTCACAACTAGGCATTTCTAG